>NC_061118.1:88899293-88976917 GCF_002878395.1 Capsicum annuum | reverse complement strand
ACCTATGTCTACATGTGGACCACATATGGCACATGTGGTCTGTATGAGACTAAGTTAAGTGCTGGAATTGAAGATACAGAGAGTGAAGGAGCTGGGAAAAGACTTTCGGCACCTACCTAGGTCAACATGCGGACCGCATGTGGGCAAAGCAAGTGTCAGAAGTCCAAAATCCCAAGAGCAGAAGATGCAGGAAATTTTTCCTGCACATGTGGTGGCTACATGCGCCCAACCTCAGACCGCATGTGCCACATGCGCCCAAGGCCAGGCTACATGTAGTCACCCTAGATGGCCACTGACCCTTTTTTGTTCATTTTATTTGGGATTTGATTTTAGGGTTTTGTCATGTACTATAAATACCCCTTATGTGTTTTTTATTAGAAGTTACACACTCTTAATACTCACAAACATATTTTGATTTCGAGATTTGATTTTGGTCATTGAATTCTCTTGTATTATTTTGGTTGATTAATTCAGTTATGGTTTTGGGTTTTTACTTGTGATTATTGTGATTTCTTCTTAAGTTTTCAATCATAAATGTTGTTGATTACTTCACAAGCATGAGCATCTAAAAATCCTTAGCTAGGGTTATGGAAACCCTGGCGGATTGTTGAAGTAGGGGAAGTGCTATTGTTATTATTAATCGATACCCATGCATGCATTGTATTATCTTTACTTTAATAGAAATCTTAGCGGTTGCAAATGTTAGGATCCTTCCTAGATTATTGCTACTTACTCTAAAAGAGGAGAACTAGGAAAAGATAACTACAACAGTAATTTAAAGTTTAACTATCAATCCATGCTACTAGGTATTATCTAAGTAAGATGGTTATATTTCATCTAATAACTAGAGACTAAAAAGGTAATAGATAACTAGAATAAAAATAAGGGTTAGTAAGTCAACATTCTGAGACTCAAAAAGTAAAGGGTTAAATCTATCTGCTTGTCCAAAAGACTATAGATAGTTCATACCTTATCAGATTCTACATGCAAGGTATTGAGTTGGTTCAATAAAGAACGATAAGCCTATGGATCTAAGAAGCCAAGAGTAACACAATCCTAGTGTTCACCTATGACTGATTATAATCTAAGTTGATTTTAGCCTCTTGTTTGATATTGCTACTTAAAACCACCTACTTACTTTTCCAGCTCTTCTCATTGATTACAATGAGGGACATGATGCCATGTATTCCCTTGGGATTCAACCCTAACCTTTGATAGGTTACTATATTTTACACCGACTTGCATAATCTTCAAAGTAAAGTAATAGCTTAGGTGTTATCAAATTTTGGCTCCATTACCGAGGCGTATCGTGTTGATTTGTGATTTGAAGTTGTTGCAATTTATGAGTTTTCTTTTTGCTTTTATTCTTAGTTGGGTATATATCGGTGTATGAATAACACACAGAGTAGAGGAAATCCCTTACTCCTAGTGAATCTAATTCCAAAGAAGATCCTACAAACACCTAGTAGGATGATGTAACAGAAAAGAGATGATATTCCCAAAGGGGTTCATGATAATGTGCCTCCCCCTCCTCCCAAATAAACTTAGGGTATTGTTAATTAATAGATAGGTGTGCTCTTAGCACAAGCCGCTAATGATAGGATGGCAGTAGAAAAAGCTTAGTGGATAGCTAGGGAGGTAGAACTAGCTAACCAGAAATAAAAAGCAGACCACTGAGCAACACTCAGTGGAAATCAAAATAGAGCTAGAGGAGGTCATCATCAAGTAATCCCAAAATATCAGTATATGCAGCCATATGAGGATGATGAAGAAGAACTGGGTTACGCTGACCCAACAGAGACTAGAACCATTATTCCTCAAAAATTCCCCCCCTCCCATGTCAAGTTTAATATCTCTATTGCTGTGATCTAGCTGTTATACTTAAAGGGCATATTTGAGGGATTACCTGCAGATGATGCAAACATGCATCTCACAAATTTGATGAGGATATACACTTCATAAACCATACCTGGAGTAGATCAGAAGGCACTCAGATAGAGGTTGTTCCCCTTCTCACTTTCAGGAGAAGTATCTTTATAGCTGGGGGAATTTCAAGAGGATCTATCACTACATTGAATAAGTTACGCAGACACTTCTTGAACAGGTACTTTTCTCCATCTAGAGTTTTGTAGTTGAAGCACGAGATTTATAATTTCTGGCAGCTGCAATCAGAACCTATGTATGAGGCATGGTTCAGGTTCAACAAGAAGCTTAGCATGGTTCCCAACCACCGAATTTTAAGGACAAGCTTATTGGAGATATTCTATAGAGACCTAACTATCAGTTTTGATCCATGACAGATACTATCTCCGGAGGATCCTTTATGATATTACGATAGGATATCGCTTTGTGTATTATGGATCCTATCTCGTTAACTAACCAAGGGTGGAAAACTGGGGAGGTTAAGAGAGGTTCTAATATGTATTCCATTGGATCTTCCGATGAGCAGAGTGTAACTAAGGATGTTGTAGCTTTGGATATTTCACTATTAAGGACTGATAATGGTGAGTTGGCCAAACAATTCACAAAAATAAATTCGACAAAGGTTAATCCAGTAGGGACATAGGGCGCAACCTCTAGGATTCATGAGTATGAGTTAGAAGAGGAGGAAAAGTATTTGGATTGTCAGTTGTTGGGTTTCTAATCCCAGGGGCAAGGAAATAAAGGTCAAAACTATTATGATGATAAAGTCAAATACATTCCACCTGGATGATGAGATATGGAATCAAAAATAGAAGAAATATTGACTAAGCTGATAAAGGGTCTAAAGAGCCAAGAAACTTGCCTTAAAGAACTTAAGGCTAATATTTTAGGACTGACCCAAAAAGTTGAGTCACATGCAACTATTATCAGGCAGTTGTTGTAGTAGTATGGGCAAATCTCTACCACTTTGGCCCAAAGATAGTGCCCTTCCTAGTGACACTGTACAAAATCCTCCAACACTTATTCATTGTTTGGCTATTAAAACTAAGAGTGGCTCCCCACCTGATGAGCATTTTTTGCCTACTACTAATGAGCTCAAAAAGGATAATATTGTTGTTGATGAGCTATCTGAAGCTAAGTTTGAGAAACTGAATTGTAGTGATGATGATTTTGAGAGTGATTGTAGTGATGACTGGATTACAGATGAGCCTAAATATAAATGATTTCACATACACCATAAGTAGTAAAGAAGAGGGACCCAGGTGCAGCCACCATCCCATGTTCTATTAGGCCTTTTGATATTGATCAGGCTCTATGTGATTTGGGAGTAGGATAAATATAATAACATTTGTGATATACAATACGTTGGGGTTAGGAGAACTCAAGCCTACAACTGCAAGGTTGTTGATGGCTAATTCATCTATAAAAGAGCCAGTGGGTATTTTGTGTGATGTAGAAGTAAGGGTAGCATCATTCACCTATCTAATAAATTTCATAATTATAGACTGTGAAGTGGATGCCCATGCTCTGATTATCTTGGGGATCTTTCTTGTCCCCTGATTGGGTGTTAATTGATATGGACTTGGAGGAGATTACCTTCAAATAAAACAATGATAAAATAGTGTTTAATGTATGCATGATAGTACAATATCCCAATGATATAAGAGTGGTAGCAATGATAGATATCGTGGATGATGTCGTAGTTGTAGTGGATGTGCCTATTGAGGAATGTAGGGGTAGAGTATTAGCATCAATGATTATGAACATTGAGAGTGATGGGTTAGATGGATATGAAGAGTTGATTAATGCATTACATGGCATAGGTTCTTATAATTATACCCCTAAGAAACTGGATCTTGACTTGAGAAGTAGAACCATACCTTCTATAAAACCATTCATTGAGGAGCCGTCGATATAAGAATTAAAGGTCCTCTTATCTTATTTGTAGTATACATTCTTGGGGGCTAACAATACTTTCTCGGTGATTATTGCAGAAGAATTTATAAGAGCACGGGTGGAAGCTTTGACATCGGTATTTCCAAAATTCAAAAGAGCTATAGGGTGGACCATTGCATACATTGTAGGGATTTCACTTAGTATATGCAATCATAAGATACAGCTTGTGTCAAACAATATTCCCATTATTGAGAATCAAAGGCTATTGAACACTCTTATGTAAGAGGTAGTAAAAAAGAAAATAATTAAGTGGTTAGATGTTGGGGTGGTTTTCCTAGCAGAAAGCAAGTAGGTAAGCCCGGCTTAATGTATGTCAAAGAAAGGGGGAATCACAGTGGCTCCAAAAGAAAAGAATGAATAAATACCCATTAGGCCAGTGACTAGTTGGAGAGTCTACAAGGTTTATAGAAAGTTGAACAAGTGAACACAAAAGGACCAGTTCCCTATGCCGTTCAAGGATTGAATGTTGGACAGACTTCCAAGCATGGGTTGGTATTGTTTTCTTGATGGGTACTCGGGTTACAACTAAATCATGATTGCCCTAGAAGACTAAGAAAAGACTATTTTCACTTGCCCCTATGGGATCTTTGTGTTTAAAAGGATGTCGTTTTGATTATGCAATGCGCCTACCACTTTTCAAAGATATATGATGTTTTTATTCTTTGATATGGTAGAGGATACATCAAAGTATTCATGAATGACTTTTCAGTGGTTGGGTACTCATTCGATGGTTATTTGGCCCATTTGGCCAATGTACTGTAGAGATGTAAAGAGTGCAATTTGGTGATGAACAGGGAAAAATGTCATTTCATGGTGAAAAAAGGTATAATTATAGGGCATGAGATCTCCAAACATGGTATCGAGCTGGACAAAGCAAAGATTGAGATAATTGAAAAATTGCCACCGCCAGTGTTTTTAGAGGCATACATGTTTTTTGGGTCATGTAGGCTTTTATACAATGTTCATCAAGGACTTCTCTAGAATTGTAAATCATTTATTCAAGCTTTAAGATAAGGAGGTAAAAGTTTTTTTTTAACGATGCATGTCTCAAGGCTTTCACATGCCTGAAAGAGAGGTTGATTTTGATGCCTATTATTCTGTCTCCTGTCTAGTCTGCACCTTTTATGGTCATGTGCGATGCGAGTGAAGTGGACTTAGTGGCTTTCCTAAGCTATAGGAAAGAAAATATACTATATCCCATCTACTATTCCACCAAAGCATTGAACCCCACACAAAATAATTATATTGTTACCGAGCAAGAGCTGCTTGTAGTGGGTTTTGCCTTTGATAAATATTGGTCTTATCTGATTGGGACTAAAGTCATAGTTTACACTGACCGTGAAGCTTTGTGATACATGATGACAAAAAAAATGCTAAACGATGATTAATTTATTGGGTGCTCTTGCTGCAAGAGTTTTAGTTTGAAGTAAAGGACCAAAAAAGAAAAGAAAATCAGGTTGCAAGACACTTGTCTTGACTTGAGAAGGGGACAATATAGAAATAAGGGAATGATCTTAAGATAAATGATGATTTTCCAGATGAATGGGCGTTGGTGGTATCTCAGGATTAATTTCCTAGTTTACCGATTTTGCCAACAATTTGGCAAGCAATCTTGTCCAAAAGACCTTTTCTTCTAGCAATGAAGAAGATTTATACATGAGGTGAGGAAGTTCTTTTGGGATGAGCCATACTTATTTAGGATTTATGCTGATAGTTTGATTCGGAGATGCATCCCAGAGGTAAAGATGATGATCATTCTAGAGGCTTGTCATTCATCACCAGTAGGGGTTCACCATAGTGTAATATGCAAAGCCCAAAAACTTCTACAGTCTGGGTTTTACTAGACTATAATTTAAAATGATTTTCTATATTTTGTGCAAGCTTGTGACTAACGTCAGCATCAAGGCAATATTTCATAATGACATAAACTTTTCATGACACCTAGCTAGAGTTGGTGTTATTTGATATGTAGGGGATCAATTTCATGGGCCCGTTCATGAGCTCCTATGGCATGAGGTATATTCTAGTGGCAGTTGACTATATGCCAAAATGGGTGGAGGCAATTGCGCTTCTAGACAATGAAGGTAGAAGTCTCACCGCCTTTTTAAACAAAAACATATTTTCTTAATTTAGCACTCCATATTAATTATCATTGATGGTTGGTATCACCTCTATAACTATCTATTTAAAGCACTACTTGATAGATATGGTGTAAGGCATAAAGTGGCAAACTTTTACCATCCTTAGACAAGTAAGCAAGTGGAAGTCTCTAATAGAGAGATAAAGTCCATCTTAGTAAAAATTGTGAATGCAAACATATAACAACCCAACTTAGGATAAGGAGTCCTATATCGGCAAAACATATGAGGGATTTTGGGTGTATAAGTAAGTAATCCTTACTCCTTAGTGATGCATTTTAAAGTCTAGTGGGTCTAGACATAGAGCAGACAATACCACTAGTAGGATGGGCTAAGGGGTCTCTCTAACCTTCGTAGTTTGAGATGCCCATCGCGGCCAAGGCCGCAAATCAAGTCATGACAAGAATGGTATTAGAGCCACTCTTGTGTTATCCTTGTCGATGTAGTCCAGAGTTTAAACAGAGTTTAGGAAAATCCCGATAAGGTAAATCTAACCTCAGTTCGGAGGCTAGGGAATCCCATTCAATGGAGAAAACTTTAGTAAGGAAGCTGAGTCTATAAGATGAGTGTATATAGCACCCCAACTTAGGATAAGGAGTCCCATATTAGTAAAACATGGGAGGATGTTGGGTATATCAGTAAGCAAGCCATACTCCCTAGTAACGTATTTTAAAGCTATGCGGGTCTAGACCCAGAGCAGACAATATTACTAGTAGACTAGGCTAAGGGGTCTCTCAGACCTTTATAGTTTGGGATGTCCATCGCAGCTAGGGCCTCGACTTGAGTTGAGACACAATAGGACTAACTGGTCGAGAGAATTAGATGATGCATTGTGGGCCTACCGAACTTCCTATAAGACCCCCATAGGTGCCTCCCCATATCATCTCATATATGGCAAGGCATGTCATCTACCGATTGAGCTTGAGCATAAGGTACTATAGGTATTGAAAAGGGTTAATTTTGAGTGACGTGATGCAGCAAACTTAAGGTTGAGCAAGGTGAATGACTTGGATGAATTCCGACTTTGTGCTTATGAAAGTTCTATCATAATAAGAAAATCAAGAAAAAGGTATTTAAAAAGGGTGATTTGGTCCTATTGTAAAATTTAAGACTTTGTTTGTTTCCTAGAAAATTGAAATCTAGGTGGACTGGACCATTCACTATGTTAGGGTGTTTCCCTATAGTGCTATAGAAATAAAGCATCATGGTGACATTTCGTTCAAAGAAAACGGGCAGCGAGTGAAGAACTACATGGGAAACCTAGAGGATATTAAAGTCTTTGTTGATCTAGACCTTGTCAAAGTCTGAGTAGGGAAGGAAATTGAGTCGTGCTGCGATAATAAATCAGGCATTGCTTGGGAGGTAACCAAAGGTATACGGATGCTTAGTGCATTCTAGGTATGTCCTCATTCTTTTGTTTTGTACTATTTTTTCGCATAAGGGATAGTGCATAGTTTTTAGTTTGGATAGGGTATACCATAGTCATCGTGGATTTTTGTTTCCATGCTTCTTTTCCTATCAGTCGTGATATGGTTGTAGAATCGGCATGTCTAGATTAAAATTTGTGTCGTGTTGTATTTTTTTCGTATTGTGTTGTGTTTTGTGTAATTAGGAGATTTTTATGTATTTAGGGCAGTTTTCATTTTTTATTGGTTTTGAGAAAAATGATACCCCTCTAAAATTTATATTTTAGAACTGTGTGAATTACATATGTGTGAATATTGTGGATCTTTTTATGCTATTAGAATTAGGGACATGATAATCACTTACTAACAATTGCATAAATCAAATAAGTAGTAGTTTGTAATATTGACTTTGTGTCATGTGTGTGAGATGCTACTCAATTCCCTTTGTGTGTTGAATTCAGATATGTCTGGTTAGTCTTGCCTAGGTTGTAAGATAGTCTGTTAGGAATAGATCATAGGTTAATTTTTATTTTAGTCTACTTTTAGCCTAAATGACCTTCCCAATGTGAAATAGTATCCCTTGATCCCTAAGTTTGAGCCTTATAACCTATTTTTCTTATTTCACCTGTTACCTTCCTATTTGTGTTGCAATAACCTATTTTGGCCCATTCTTTCTTAGATATTATGCACCTCAACTCTGGTAAATTTCCTAGGTTGAGGGTGGCTATCGTAGAGGTGTGTGATATAAAGTGGGTATGTAGAGGGGTTAAATAAGAAAAAAAGTGAGTAGGGCTAGGTGTGGTAGAAAAAGAAAAATAAAGCAAAATAAAAAAATAAAAGAAAAATTGTAAAAAAAGTGAAAAGAAAGAATAAAAGACCACACCTAACCTGAATGTGCAATAAAGTAAAAGAGGAGAAATAAGGGTAGAATAAAAAGGAAATAGGCTAATAAGTGATACCCCAAGGTTAGTATAGTGCCAAAAAGGCTTAGTAACTTGATATGTCCATATGTACCATAACATCCCCCCAAGCCTATATTACAAGCCGAGAAAAGTCCTATAGTGATCCTAACTTGATTGTTTGAAAACTAAGGTAAAGAAATTAAGGGAAATCTTATGGTATTTGATGCACATTGATTGGTACTTCTCTTCTGAGTGTGAGTGTCTCTTGACCTTTCCTGCATTGACATAAATTATTACATATAAGTAAATGGGACATCTTTTTTGTACATGAGTTATATTGCTAGCTGTCTACATGTTTGGGTAGCGTAACTTGTACATATGCATGGCTGTCTATTCCTAATGTAATGCCATACCTTTATCGTATTGTGTCACATTATTATACTTCATGTTTTTACACAATTGGTTTTGAAAAAATTGAGATAGGAAGGGGTGTTGTGATTTGAGCAAAACGTGTTTATTGACTGCCTTGAATAGCTTAGAATCTCTTAGTTAAGTATTGTGTTTTGTTTCATTTTATTTTGTTGCATTTTGTTGCCCGAGGACATGCAAACATTCTAAGTTGAGGGTGTTGATATAGAAATATAGCACTTTCAATGCTTAAAACTATGAAAAATGCAAGTTTCTTAGGTGGTTTTGTTAGATATGATGTGTTTTGGTATGTTTTGCAAGAAACTAGGTTTTGGATGCTAATTTTGTGAAAAATATGAAAAATGTTGTTTTTATCTACTAAATTAATCAATTTTAGGTATTCGTGACACTTTTTGGATTGTACATGACCAAAGCATATGATAAAAGTTTAAGATTTGAAGCTTGGTTGCAAATGTTGGAAGGCCTTGCACTTACCTATGCCTATATGTGGACCATATGTGGCATATGTGGTCTGTGTAAGACTAAGGTAAGTGCTACAATTGAAGATCCAGAGAGTGAAAGAGATGAAAAAAGATTTCTGGCACCTACCTATGTCAACATGCATACCGCATGCAGCATATGTGGACCATAGGTAGATAAAGTATGTGTCAGAAGTCCAAAATCCAAAGAGCAAAAGTGGTGGCTAGATGCGCCAAGCAATAGACCGTATATGCCACATACACCCAGGGCTAGGCCGCAATTGGACACCACATGTGACTACCGAGCCTTTTTTGTCCTTTTTTATTTGGTCTTTACTTGTAGGGTTTTCTCATGTACTGTAAATACCCCTTCTATTTTTTAGTATAAGTTACACACTCTTGATACTCACAAATATATTTTGATTCTGAGATTTGAATTTGGTCTTAGAATTCTCTTGTATTAAATTCGGTTGATTAATTCTATTACGGTTTTGGGTTTCTACTTGTTATTATTTTGATTTCATCTTATGCTTTCAATCATGAATGTTGTTAATTACTTCACAAGTTTAAGAAGATAAAACCCTTAGCTAGGGTTATAAAAACCTTGGCAGATTGATGAAGTAGGAGAAGTGCTATTGTTATTCTGGACCGATACACAAACATGCATTGTATTATCTTCTGTTTAATATATATCTTAGTGGTTGCAAATATTAGGATCCCTCCTAGATTATTGCTACTTACTCCATAAAAAGAGTAGTGACTAGGAAAAGATAACTCGAACAATAATTTGAAGTTTAACTGTCAATCCACGCTACTAGATATTATCTAAGTAAGATGGTTAGCATTCATCTAATAATTAGAGACTCAAAAGGTAATAGTTAACTAGAATTAAGATAAGGGTTAGTAAGGCGACATCCTGAGACTCAAAAAATACAGGGTGAAATCTATCTGCTCGTCTAGAAGACTGTAGATGGTACATAACTAATCAAATTCTACATGCAAAGTATTGGGTTGGTTCAAAAATTATGATAAGCCTATGGAGATGAGAAGCCAGGGGGAACATAATCCTAGTGTTCACCTACGACTGATTACAATCAAAGTCGATATTAGCCTCTTGTTTGATATTACTACTCAAAACCCCTATTTACTTTTCTAGTTCTGCCCGTTGATTACAACAGTTGAGAGCCATGATTCCACGTGTTTACTTGGAATTCGACCCCAACCTTTGTTGGGTTACTATATTTGGCAGCGATCGCATAATCTTTAGAGTAAAGGTCTAGCTTGGGCATTATCAAGGATACAGGGACATTTTAGAAAATTTACTTCTTGACTTCTTATCATGTGTATGCATTACTATGAACCTCAAAAAATCCTTTGACACTATTCTTTCCCTAATTAATGATGCAAGATGAGTGACGATGTAGACAGGTACGAAAGAGACTGTAGCACGTGTTTCCATAGTTTAATGCACCATTAGACTATAGAGTCAGAGATGGATGTCAAAGATCTTCAGCATCAGCCAAAAGATTTATGGTCAATTTAGGCTCTATTTGAGCTCCTAACTACTTCAGTCATTGGGTTCAGCATTGGGAATTCAGGATGTAGATTCCTCTCAGCCATGGATGACAATTTACTCATCGAGCAGTTCTCAGACTAGAGTTGGGTCTATTGGTGTTCATCGGGGTTCATTTCTAGTTTTTAGTAGGAGATTAGATTTCCCAAGTGGTCCAAAATTATTCCTGTGTGATATCCTTCTGGGCAAGACATTGGTGTATGAAATTTTTAGGTTTTGCATTGCCACTCCATCTGTCATTAGAGCACTTGATAGCAGTCGGTGCTTTCTTCTCTTAGGTTATTGATTTTAAGAGGATGTAGAGACTATTTATTGAGACTTATGGAAATTGTTGCAAGAGTCAATCCATCAATTTAGTGTTATTGGTATTTTATCTAGGAGTGAGGATCTTTTTGATAGATTTCAACTTCACTTAATCATATTATCTCTCAATAAATAGTATTTCAAACTATGGATGGTTCTCAAATTAGTCGTGATAATCATAGTGGGAAGATTTCCCATCAGACCTTACGAAGATTTTTAGTATGATTCAATAAGAAGTGGTGGCCATTTTGGATATTGAGGAGCAGTATCTTGTAGTAATCTAGAGATTTTTCTCAGTGTCAGTTAGTCGGCCATTTGAGCTCCATTTGTGTTCCTACCATGTTAATGCTTTAGGAGTAGCTACAACCAAAGAGAGATTGACTACTAGTCTAGAAACTGTCCCCGTCTTGGGATTTCTAGTCATTTAACTTATTTAGATTAGCCTTATGATATTGTGGCACCTTTAGTTAGAGATAGTTCACTTGGTGCCTTAGCGGATTATTTAATCGGTCAATTTGAGTTGGACCTATTCAGATTTATTTTCCCTATTCCCCTCAGGCTTATGATTGTTGTGTCACCATAATTGGTGTACTTTTATTTTTTGCATTTATCTTTATAATGTGTATTGGGTTTTTTCATAACCATTGATTATTATATGCCTTGATGAGTTCATATTGATTATTATGTGCCTTGTTATTGAATTCATGATTATATGACTACTATCGTGGTTTTAATCTTTTAGTAGTTGATGGAGTAGATCTGTATTGATATTTTTTCCTTATGGGTGTAGCTTTTGAGTTCGAGTCCTATTTACCTTGGCATATTATTCTTATTATGGTACATGATATTGATGTTCATTTTGGTACTACCTATTCATTATATTGATGTTGTTATTGCTACCACTACTTAAGTTTATTTATATTATTTGATATTATTACTTGATGTAATTAATTCTCGCTAGGTAGCTATATAGACTAGTGTTATCTAATTAGACTTTTATTTTTTTGAGATTTTTATTTAGTGGCTTGAGTAGATATAGCCTGATTTGATGATTTCTTTCTCCTAGAACGGTGAGGTTGATTGTGTACCCTCTTGGTTAGCTGTGTTAGATTGATTTGGGGATGTATTATGATATTGAATGCAAGTTGACCTTCTGTGGCTCTGTGTGGTTCTTAAGTTGTCTATTTAGCCATATTACCCATTCTTGAGTTAGGGATTCTTAGACTTGCCTCCTGGGTTGTGAAGGCTTTGTGGTGGATATCCCTTCGGATATAGCATGTTTGTGAGATTGAGCAGTTTGAGGTTTGTTCTTTTTTTGTGGCTATTTTAGCATCCGATAGTGATTTTTTATTGATGTTGAGATATCGTGAATTCATATTTTGGATTTGTTAGGTCTGTTCCATTGTGATGGTTTCCTCTTGTTATAAGTGTGGAGATTGGATGCTTCTTTCTTGCTATGATATGGTTTTGTCTAGCAGAGTTGGAGAGTTAGAGGTAGGAAGCATTTCCTATGATCGTTTCTTGAATTAGCAAATTGGAAGTTCTTTATCTCAAGTTGTTGATTTTTTGGTGATGGTTTTGACTTTAACCTATGTTTTGAGATTATTATATTCTTTTTCAATGATGTAATTCTTGGGTGGATTTGGGAAATCCCCATTTCAGAGTTTGTACGGCCTATTGAGGCTTGGTAGAGTGTTTCTCCTTGATGATATATACCTATGGATACTCTTGCTGAGATGAAGTGTTGGATTGATTAGTGGTCAACTGAAGTTGCATTTTCTAAGCTGCTAGAGCTTTATCATTACTTGTGTGGTTTGCACCCTTGGAGAGTTTTGAGTATAAATTGATAGCTCATGCCCTCTAGTGGATATAAAGTGGGTTATTTGCATTTTCAGCCATTGATTTATCCTTTTGCATAATTTCTATTTTGTGGCTATATTTTGTACCCTCTAGCTGATATAGAGTTGGTTTTTTGTGTTTTCAATCGATGATTATCCCTATGGAGATTTTTGTTCTTTAGATATGTTTCAACTGTGACTTAGTATGATTTATCTCAGATATGTCAAATTTAGATACTAAAGTTGATTTGAATGGTTGGTAATGATATAGGCTTATTGTTTCAATTTTGACTTAACACCTTGGAATACCGATTTAGAAGTTATGATAGACTTGAGTATGGATGCCTGTCCGTCTTCAGGTTTGGTTTGGATAGTTGAAACTGAGCAATTCACCTCGGTATTGAGATTTTAGCTTGGTGTTTTAGAGATTACATGCATCTTTTATTAGGGACTTATCTCTGTTCAGATTTCATTTATAGGATGGTTGATCCTACTCCGTGGTTGTCTATTGGGTCTTCTCGACTTCAGATGGATTATAGTTCATAAGTGTTCAGATGATAGCCCATGGGCCCGGTATTAGTTTTCTTAGCTTTGACCTTGAGTTTCAGTTTTCATTGAAAAATTTGGATGATATACTCAGTGGAAGTATCTAGTTGGATTCATATGGCTTCATTTTCGATGGATGAGACATCCTGGAGTGAAATGTTTAGTGATGAGTAGTTATGCCTTAATCATTCAGGATTTCAGTTTGAATTTTATTCAACTGGAACAGCATTGGCATAGATTGAATTCCTTGATTATCTCCATTTGTGTGCCTAGATAGCGCCTTATGAACTTTGTCTCATCGTTGATATATGGATTTTCAATAGACTATCTTTAGTTCTTTGAGTTCTCTATGATGAGATTACACGGATGAGACAGGTGATTTTTCTCCGGGTTTGGACAGGATAGTAGGTGTCTAATGGTAAAGAAAGGTAATATTTGGATTTAGAGTCGGTGTTATGATTCATCTCTTAGGATTGTTTTTATCTTGGATAAGCCTTGGTTAGATTATGCTTGTATCGAGATGGTATCAATATATTGTGGTTTAGTTTGTATACATCAGCCTATTTGGTTCTGTTGGAGGTCAGTTAGTGGCTAAAGTCATGTTCTGACTATTTTGAAGTGAAGTGAGAGTACTGGTTGAAAAAGGGATACCTATAGAAAAATTCCTTAGAAGCATTTTCTCTTCATTGAGGTTATCTAGGAAGTCATGCTCGAAGCATGTGGGTATAGTAACTCATCTTTTTGAGCTTTTGAGATTCTTTCTATTTGTTGACTTTTGGGGATGAAAGTCCTTTTAGTAGTGGATATTGTAATGACCCTTCTAGTCATTTTTCATATTTGCACTTATCTTTACTATTAGGGCTTCTCCGTAGCTTCCACAAATCATTTATGACTTGCTGGGATCGACGGTTCGGTTACTGGGTAGTTCGTTTGGTTTTTAGAACTAATTATTCCCTAATTTTGAAGACTTTTTGGTTCCAAATAGCCACCGGGCAAAAACTTTAGTGAAATGATCTCAGATGCATATTCTAACTATGAAATTAGATCCAGAATATAGATTTTATGCTAGGTAGACCAATGCACCCAAGCTTATTTTGACCTATTGGTCGAAAAGTGAGAAATCAAGAATATGGGTGTGGGACCCATGTTTGGTCGAAACGATCTCAGATGTAAAATCCGACTTTGCCATCATGTCCAAAACATCATTTTAGGCTAGGGGATCCTTGGTTCAGGTCCCAAGGCTTCCAGACTTATTATGGATTATTGAGCAAATTTTATGAAAAATGAAACTATAGGAGTGGGCCCCACTTTTTTTCAAAATGATCTTGTATAAATGTTTAGATGATTCCACTAGATTTAAAATGTGGTTTAAACTCAAATTTCATTATAGTATTATGTTAATTAGGTTTCGAATGAGTTTTGAGGGTAAAAAATAAGTTTTTGACTTTACTGTCAAGGGAAACTGCACTTCTTTGTCGGCAGGGTAAGGGTCTAGAAATAGACCCCATGGTTGCGAATTTGAGCATTTTCCCTTCATCTTTGAGAACCTAAAATCCTAAATGGGTTGATAACTCAAAATTTAATTGTGTGGGTGACTAAGGAGCTTGATTATCATCTATTATCGTGATTATCATCCCAATTAAGGTAAGATTTCATCACTTTATCGATGAATTTCTCAGTTCTTGAGACAAAACCACAAATTCTCTTAGGGCTTGATTTTAGCCTAAATTCAGCTTTGTTTGCACCCATTTCTTAAGTGTTATGATTCCTTGATGATGTGTGGGAGTTGGGTTGGCCTCGAAAATGCATTTTTCATAAGTGGGACCCACTTGGGGTTTTTGGTGTCGTTTTTAGACACGGAGCACAATAGTGCAACATGGGTATCGCTAGACAAGTATTGATATGTAGATTATGTTTTTGATAGCGTAATGGCATTTTGGGGATTGTGAAATGAAGATGAGCATGTGGAGAATGATATAACGTTTTGTTGTTTGGCTTTGAGGTAGGCTTCTACCTACTCTTCTTCGAAGATAATGTGTGTTATGTATGGCATGTGAATATGAATTTTTTGCTTGATTATGAACAAAGTCACTTAGTATTTATTATTGATGTTTGGGGAATTAGATGATGGTTTTAGACCCGTAAGGTGGATGTTTATGAACCTTTTAGAACCCTATAGCCTTTTGCCTAGGTTAAGTTAATTTGTAGCATTGATATGATAGTATTCTAGGTTTGGGATGTGGTTTGTTTATTAGAATCATGGTTAATATGTGTAATCTTAGTTGGTCTATTCTAGTGATCTTGAAACCATAATTTGGGCAGTGCTGGCTTAAATTCCCATGTTTCTAGGCGAAGTTAATATCTTAGGATTGGTTATGGCTTACTTGACATCTAGAGGTTGAACTAGATACCTTAGCCTATTTTGGAGCATGGTTTTCCTAATTATGGAAATTGAGGATTAGAAGTGGGATCTTGACCCACCTTAAACTTGGATTTATATAGTTCCATTGAAGACCTTAAAAGTTTGTTAAACACTTAGAGAATGGCATTGGGAGCATGTTGGCTAACCATGGTAAATGAGTTATGGTGATGGTATTTGAGGTGATGTATATATTTGTTGACTACGTTATCATTAATTTTATGTGTAGCAATGGATTATGCCATTGTATTAATTAAGCCCATGACTATGTTATCATTTAAACCATTGACTAGACTGCCATTTCGGGATTTGGACTATGATATTACTAATAAACTTTTCCTAGTGATTAGTCTAGAAAGCCCTCTTGTTGCTAATATTGTGAGTCATGATACTAAGGGCTCTAGAAGGCATATTTATTGACTACATGAGAATCTATGCTACTAAACATGTTGAATCTGGTATTACATTGTAATATTCATGTTATATGCATTCATATATCTATGGATAAGTTGTCCTTGATGATGAATGATGGGTTAATAAGGTATGTTGGTCCTCACTTCTATTTTACTTTATACCTCGTGGTTCTTGTCATTAACTTTATCCCTCGTAGGGCTTTTTATTTACTTCAACCCTCACGGGGCTTGCCATTTACTTTAGCCCTCATGAGGCTCACACTGGCTTGTCTTTTATTATTGGGCCAAAGGCCGTGAGTATAATTTTGTGATTATTCCAGGCATATTATTGGACCAAGGGTTGTGTTATGATATTGATTGGATATCCGGGAAGTATTAATCCTTGTAAAGGATACGGTTGTAGAATATGCATACATATATGTTTATGTTGCTTATGATTTCATTTACTGAATCATGGCAATGACATCCATAGTTTTGGTACATTCACGATTATTATATCGGTATTGATATGATCCTAGGTGAAATACGACCTTAATATTGTTGTTCCTTAATAAGGGTTAAAACCACTTTTCACCGTAATAATGGATTTCTTTGCTATAATAATTGCCTATAGAAATGAATATTATACACATAAAAGAGGTGAAAAATATTGTTTAAATATTTGACCGAGACATATTCTGGTCTATGACTTGAAACTATTATTTACTTCGGTTGTGAGATGTTCCGACCCTTTAAATATTTTCAGAATAATTTAGTCCTAAAGATCATTCCGGCCAATAGACTTATGGATTTACACTCTTTTAGCCATGACTTGAGTATGTGCACCTATTATATATATATATCTACACATATATATTGATGGTTAAGATGATATTGACACCTAGCAATCCCAAAGGATACTGTTATGATACCCGGCAAGGCCGGAGAATACTGTGATGATGATATTGATATTAGGCAAAGCCAGAGGATGTTGTTATGATGATATTTATACCCGGTAAGGCCGGAGGATACTCTTCTGATGATATTGATACCCGACAAGGCCGTAGGATACTGTGATGATGATATTGCATCATAACCCGATCTAGGGCCTAACTGTGATGGGTATCTCAAGTCCAACAAGGACCGGAGACCACCTGTTGCACCTAATCAAACAAAACACCATATACCCTCAACTTCGGATGAATTCCTAACATATAACAAGATAGCATAAGATAAGCTCAAGGAATTTAAGACATGTATATAACCGATAACTAGTAACCAACCAAAATAACAAACCAACATCACCTAAGTCTATAGTAATCCACAAAAACTTCTAACAAAACCAAAATCAATAAAGTGTCGGGACATGCCCCCAACTCTGACAATGACAATGACAATGCTAGTGTTAATATGGACTCTTTATTCTAATCTATGAAAGGAAACCGATGAAATGACCAAGTCTTTCGAAGAATGAAACCTTACCCACTTCACCCCCAATGACCGATGAACTGATTTGATCCACCTAACACCATGCAGGAAAAGTAGAAGTATCTCTGGTGCCTACATCGCATGGGGATAAAGCATTCGGAGACGATTAGTGGGTTGAGCCCTATCAAGTAACTCAGGGTAGGGGATAAAATAATGCCATGAACCACTTTTCAAAATCATTCAATCCAATGCACATATACATATACATATACATATTAATATACATATACATATACATATACATATACATATACATATACATATACATATACATATACATATAAACATATCATGCCGGGAAAGGGAACAAGGCCTAGTATGAAGTAAGAACTTTATACTGCACCATGTAGCACAACCGTCATAAATAGGTCCCTATGAGCTACATAGGTTCAGCTCCCCCACTTAAAGGTCCCAAGTGTGTACTAGCCGCATGAACCGGAGGTATCAAGGAAGACCAAGGAATGCCTCTACCCCATGTCAATCAAAGATACAAATATATTAATAGTGTGAACTATGCACACTGGTCATCAAGACCAAACCTCATGTCCACAAACATGAGTTTCCCGTACAAGTCATCCAAGACCCACACCTTCACGACTTCTCTACATAACCCCCATTAATCCTAATTTAAAGAGTTTCACATAACTCATTTATTGACCAGTGAACCAACCATTAAGGCACACCAGGGGTATCATCATACCCTTACACTTGCTAGCTTATCTCTATGCCATAACAATCACAGTATCTTGGGGGAATGCCTCGACCTCCTTTATTAATTAAATCAAATCATAGCCAACAAGGCTTTCAAAGTCAATGTTTATTGTTTAATCATTAATTCTAATACCCCGTATGTTTCTAAGCTAGGAGACAAACCATTTTTCCTACGTATGAAACCTCCTATCCTGTGAGTAGCATTTTAGTGCATGACTTATAATGAGTATCCTAGCGATAAGATAGCTTATGATACATTAAGAATGTTCATATGAGTCACTTAAGGTAATACAAACTAAGAGTTTTTGAATCCATCAAGTTGTAGTATTTGATTTTGCAAGGGTCATCTTTCAACGAGTATAACTCGATGTTACTATGGTATTTCTACATATTTCTACCCACCAAATTGTAGATAATTGAATTAGCTTTCCAATGATATCAATTTTGCCTTGATAGGAAATTGGTTAGGCGCCACCTAACCCAAGCATAGGCGATTGGTTAGGCGCGGCCCAACCCAAGCATAGGTGATTACTTGGGCGCCACCTAAGCCAATTCCAGGAGTCAAAAACACTCCGTCTTGAGTTATTTTAAAGGGAATTAAGTCTTTAAATACTCCTTACATGTCCCTAAACTTAACCCTACAAAATTTATATCTTCTAAACATACTGCAACCCTATTTTCATCACAAAGCTCATCATCCAAGAGCATTAAAGGAGAAAAACAACTAGGGTTGCATAAGTAAGCTTGAAGATCCGATTTCAAGGAAATTCCTCCGTCAATCATCAAGAATCTTCCTTCTAAGGTATGCGTAGTGTTCATCTATGGATTCAATTCATTCATAGAGTTCAAGAATCAATCTTTAAAATACAAAAGCTTGGTTGATTGTGGTGATATGATCATACCCATGTTGATGCTTGTTTGTTTTGCTATATAATAGTATGCGTCAGTTGATTTATGGATCCCTTTCATCCATAAAGCTCAAAAACCCTCTTTTTCATTATAAAGTATGATTTTTATATTGTTGTGTATTGATGATCATGTTGTTGATATTGGGTGATTCCTAAGATGGAATCTTTATATGTTTTTATGAATTCATGATATCATATGAGTTGGAAAAATGTAAATTTAGTTGTTCATGATGTATAATTTGATGATTTCACCTATGCTTAAGATGTGTAGGTAAAGTGTTTGATAAAATGCCTAAGGAACTAGAAATCATGCAATATGGCTAAATTGTGACTAAGTGAAGGATTCACGATATGCCCTTACGTTCCAATGACTTCTATGTTGTTAATGTGCCTTGTAAATGTTGTTGGAATACTCATGAACTATTCTTATAAGATTATGCTATGTTTACTTGCAAATTCTACTTATGAACAAGATGTATGATAACCATTCAATCCCCATGAACTTCCATGCTATTAGTATGTGTTGCCAATGTGATTATGCAATGAACATGATATTAAGATTGTGCAAGTACTTCCATGTAATAGGAAATCCTTTCCATGAGATACATTGTTGATATCCATGCATAGTATGAGATCCCTACTTATGATATTATAAATTATGGACTCTACTTTTATGATCAAGTCAGTCATGTGTGTCAGTTTCCTTCCATCGAGTCCTAGGGGTACTTGTACCCGAAAAATATAGTTGTGTGCCTAGAACTATGTCATGTTTTCATGATACTCTCAGTAAAGCCATGATCTATAGAATTCAGTCAGTCATGTGACTCAGGAACACTCAGAAACCTCAGTATTCACAGTCAATCTTAGTAATCTCAGTAGTCCAGTAATGTCAGTAATCTCAGTGCTCAATAACTTCAGCAACCTCAGTATTCGCAGTCAATCTCAATAACTTCAGTACTCTCAGCCAGTTCTCAGAACTCCGTACATTCCGCCAGTCATTGGAATCCAGTAAACTTAGTTTAGCCCTACTAAACAGTACCACTAGTATCAGTCCAGTTAATCAGTATCAGTTCAGCTAATCAGTTCAGTTCAGTTATTCAGTTCAGCTTAGTTATTCAGTTCAGTATCCTTCAGATGGGAGTAGAAGTCAGCACCGAGTGAACCCAAGGATGGGAACTCACCCGCCAGTTCAGGGTGTTATTCTTAGTAGAAATCCTTGTGTTCCAGAACTACGTAGCTAGCGTAGGTTGAGATATCTTAACCCATCAGCTTAGGGTTGATGAGGTGGCTTACTGTCAATTTAGGGTTCCCACTGTTCTCATTGAGTACCCGCCAGATAAGGGTCACTCACAGCTGTCCTTACCCGTGACGCAGTATTGATACCCATCCAGTCGGGGCAGAGATTGGACCCCAGCTTAGCTATTATAGCATATTTGGGCATGCCGGTTAGATAACTACTTCCCACAATATCAGTATCAGTCTCAGTCAAAGAACTCAGGGCGTTCTTTAGATTTCAGTATATACAGGACTGTTAGATACAGTCATCCATGTTATCAGTTTCAGTAATGGTCTTAGTAAAGAACTCAGATAGTTATTCAGATTTTAGTATATGCAAGACTGTCAGATACAGTCATCCATGTTATCGGTTTTAGTAACAGTCTCAGTAAAGAACTCAGATAGTTTTTCAGATTTTAGTATATCAGGACTGTCAGATATAGTCAACTCAGAAATAGAATTGAACTCAGATAGTTTTCTTTAGATTTATGGACTGTCAGATACAGTCACTTATGCTATCAATCACAAAAGTTATCAAACTCATGCTATCATTACTCAGTTTTAGGACTGTCATATAGAGTCAATTAGACCAGTTCTTTATAATTCAAACTGTCAGAAATAATCATTTCTTCATCAGTAATATAGTATCAGTCTCCTAGTATTCAGTAATATAGTATCAGATCTATCACTTATTAGTGATTTACATATCAATATCAGTAAACTCAGTCTTTCAGAATCTCATTATGAGTATACTCATGTTGTCAGTATTCAGACTCAGTAGTCAGTCTCTCTACGAGTTCAGTTACAGTTATGTATGCATGTATGTACTCTCGCATTTATATCAGTCAGTATTTTTTATACATATAACCCTTTGTAGTTAGACTACCTCACTCGTTGACTCAGTACATTCAGATGTACTGACGCATTTATGCTATGGTGCTTTCTTTTATGTTACACCATAGGTTCAGAGGCATGAGCTCCAAATCAACAGTAGATTCCAGGATCAGCAGTCAGAGTTAGACGTGAGTCCTCATCCTTCGAGGACATGATGATTTCATTTCTATTTTAATTTTCACTTTATTTCAATAGTTGGAGTTAGTTTGGGACATGTCCCATCAATTCCTTATTCAGTTTTGTTAGAGGCTTTCAGACTAGATGTCAGATTAGATGTTCAGACTTCAGTATTCATGTTTCTTTTTGGGTATTGTTATACCATATTTTTCAGATATGTATCAGTATTGAACTTTATGGCCTTACAGTTTATGTATCCACATATTTTATAAGATATTATGCAGTTTACAGGTACAGATATCAGTCATGGGTTAGCTTGTAGTCCCTCGAGGTCATGAGCACCGTGTAGCATTCCAGTTCAGCGAATCGGGGTGTTATAAACTTGGTATCAGAGCCTAAGGTTCAACAGTGTCCTAGGAAGTCTGAAAGCTGCATCAAGTAAAGTCTAGTACATTGACGTGTTGTGCACCACACTTATGTGCAGGAGGTTATGAGTTGTTTTAGGAATAGTTTCCCTTCTTTCATATCTCAAGATCGTTCTATGGCAAGTTTCTCTAAGGAACCCATGTAGATTCATATCATGCACCCCTCATGTTTTATTTACCTTACTTTTAAGGTAATAGAAATAGTGAAGTTCAAAGTCCTAAAGATAGGGATTTCTCAGACAGTCCCAACAGTCAGTTATGGGATTAGCCACAAACTCAAAAAGTATCCCATCAATTCATTATTGTTCCATGGTCGTACAGATTTTATTCATGATCATGAGAACTCATTCTTGAACCCAGAAGTTTCGCAGTAGTAGAGTTGGGATAGTATTATTCTATTTGATTAGATTATGTATTCATGGGGATTAGATCAGTAGGCTTGAACAGTACGAGCTAAAAACTTAAGTTTATTGACTCAAAATTAAGCATGAAGGTGTGAATGTTTTATTAGCAGTATATGAGGAAACAGAATCAGATGATATATTTAGTAAGACAGGTAGGTGTTGAACAGAATGTAGGTATGTGATGGTAGATCAAGTGACCAAGTCAGAATCTCAAGATTCCAGTAGTAGTGCCAGTATGTATAGAAAGGCAGTAAGGGAAGATGATTCCCAATCTATCCTTTTTTTAGTACAAATATTTGTAATTTAGCTATCATGAAATCCACTCAGGTCTTACATATCAACTCTATGGTCACGAACCATGCTCATGTATCTCTTTTTCCATGATCATGTATGAATTTAATTTCCACCATAAGGAGTCCCTTTTACTCTACAGTAGGAGTCATGTTCCATGAGCACAATCTACTTTCACGCACTTTCCACAGGATCATGTGCGCCTTCAGTTCCCAGTATAAGAGGTTTAGTTCCAGCTCCCTTAGTATTATGAATTATGTCCCACGAGTACAGAAACTCTAGACTCAGGTCATGAAGCTCATGACTCATGTACGTATATCATGCATTCCAGTATACTTAGCTTCCATGACTCATGCTATTCCCCTACAGATCAAATATATTTAGACTATGTTATGTATATCCTCAGTTCATACCTTATTGGTAAATCCAAACTATTGATATTTTATTTCTCAAGTTTTAGTCATGTGTCAAGTTTAGTTTGTATCTATTCATGTTTCAGGTCCTCGTAATTTACTCCTCTAGTTAGCTCTCCTTATAGAACAATGTAGTGATGAGCAGTTGTTTAGATAAGAGAAGATTGTTGCATGCTTACTTTACATGAGAGTGTAGTTGTGAAGATAGGCTTGAATGTCATGATAAATGTACAAGTATGCATCTAGAAAGGGGTTGTATTTAGAAGTTGGGAAAGTACAAAGTGTAAGTGTACATTTAGATCCTTGACTTATGTCAGTCCCCAGCATGTATCCATCAAAAACTCAATTGCCAACTCAATTATAGTTTCTGTATCCAGCACTCAGTGATCAGTGTTCAGTCCATGAATTCAGTACTTCTGTACTAGCTATAGTCTTAGTTATAATGTCATTTTCAGTTTAGTAACCAGATTTGAAACTCAATTCAATTCCAGACATGCTTGACCATAGCATTCAGGTTGTCAGTACTCAGTTATCAGTGTCTCAGTACCCAAGTTTATAGAATACCTCAGAGCCATGTCGTACACTTGGTCTCGTATTTGAAAATAATACAGACTTCATGAATCCATGCTCAGATACCTTATTTTACTTAGTTATTCCTTATCTCCTATGCATAAAACTCAAAAATCTCAGCCCAGCTATTCAGACTAAGTATAGTTTAGCTTTGCATATCCAGTATTCATCTATCAGTTATTCAGTTAATCAGATAAGTTAGTATATTTATGCACTCATTTTCAGTTCAGTTCATGTATCATGTCTCAGTTTTAGATCCTAGCTTTTCAGTCATGACTCAATTCCTAGGTGTCTTGTGCATCGCCTCAATTTCCCTCAGTAGCTCATCCAAGTCAGTATTCTTTGAGGAACATAGTGTCTCAAGGGGGAGATACATCACACTCCTAAATATTTCATGACATAAACATGCTGCTCTATTTTTTTTTTATGAATCCAGTTTGGAGAAGGGGTACTCATAAGATAACCCTCAAGCTCCAACTTTAGTCGTATGCCATGTTTTCAAGATTTAGTTCAAATCATGATATTCAGTATATCTACCATGTCCCAGACTCAGTTATGTTCTCATGTTTCCGATCATGCATATGGAGTAATTAATCTCAAACTTATCAGTATTTTCAGTTCAAGGTAATAGTTTTCCTTAAACTTACTCGTTCCCATGTTCATATTTCAGTACCAAACTTGGCATTCAATTCCATGCCCAGTTTTCAGTTCAAACTTGATACCTTTACCATACATGTTCATGAGTAAGTTTAGTCATGAATTCACGCATCAGATATGTGTGATTAACTCATCAGTATTTTCAGTCATGCATTCACGTATTATGTCAGTTATATAATCATGCATCAGATATGCATGGATTCATCCTTTCAGTTGTGCATCAGATATGCATTCTCATTTTAAGAAAACTCACTTTATTAGAATCCTTAGTCTTATATTCATGAATCAGCTTCCCATGCGTCAGCTATGCATATTCAGTATGTTATGCTCAGCTTTCAGTCATTTCAGTCATGAACCTATATTTCAGTAGTATATGTCTTGTACTTACTTCATCTTATCATCTCTCCCACCTTAGTTAATTTCCATTCAAAGATGAATGTTCCCAAGGGGGAGATATTGTAATACCCCGTATGTTTCTAAGCTAGGAAACAAACCATTTTTCCTACATATGAAACCTCCTATCCTATGAGTAGCATTTTAGTACATGACTTACAATGAGTATCCTAGCGATAAGATAGATTATAATACATTAAGCATGTTCATATGAGTCCCTTAAGGTAATACAAGCTAAGAGTTTTTGAATCCATCAAGTTTTAGTGTTTGATTTTTCAAGAGTCATCTTTGAATGAGTATAACTCAATGTTAATTTGGTATTTTTACATATTTATACCCACCAAATTGTAGGTAATTGAATTAGCTTTCCAACGATACCAATTTCGCCTAAATCCAATACCTAAGCGAAATGTTACGCCCATTTTCGTGAGAGGCAGTAAGCATAGGCGATTGGTTAGGCGCCGCCTAACCCAAGAATAGGCGATTGGTTAGGCGCCGCCCAACCCAAGCATAGGCGATTACTTGGGCGCCACCTAAGCCAATTCCAAGTGTCAAAACACTCCGTCTTGAGTTATTTTAAAGGGAATTAAGTCTTTAAATACTCCTTACACGTCCCTAAACTTAACCATATGAAATTTATATCTTCTAAACATACTGCAACCCTATTTTCATCTCAAAGCTCTTCATCCAAGAGCACTAAAGGAGAAAAATAACTAAGGTTGCATAAGTAAGCTTGAAGATCCGATTTCAAGGAAATTCCTCCGTCAATCATCAAGAATCTTCCTTCTAAGGTATGCGTAGTGTTCATCTATAGATTCAATTCGTTCATAGAGTTCAAGAATCAATCTTTAAAATACAAAAGCTTGGTTGATTGTGGTGATATGATCATACCCATTTTGATGCATGTTTTTTTTGCTATATAATAGTATGCGTCAGTTGATTTATGGATCCCTTTCATCCATAAAGCTCAAAAACCCTCTTTTTCATTATAAAGAATGATTTCTATATTATTGGGTATTGATGATCATGTTGTTGATATTGGGTGATTCTCAAGATGGAATATTTATATGTTTTTTATGAATTCATGATATCATATGAGTTGGAAACATGTAAATTTGGTTGTTCATGATGTATAATTTGATGATTTCACCTATGCTTAAGATGTGCATGTAAGGTGTTTGATAAAATGCCTAAGGAACTAGAAATCATGCAATATAGCTAAATTGTGACTAAGTGAAGGATTCATGATATGCCCTTACGTTCCAATGACTTCTATGTTGTTAATGTGCCTTGTAAATGTTGTTGGAATACTCATGAACTATTCTTATGAGATTATGTTATATTTACTTGCAAATCCTACTTATGAACAAGGTGTATGATAACCATGCAATCCCCATGAATTTCCATGCTATTAGTATGTGTTGCCAATATGATTATGCAATGAACATGATATTAAGATTGTGCAAGTACTTCCATGTGATATGAAATCCTTTCCATGAGATACATTGTTGATAACTATGCATAGTATGAGATCCCTACTTATGATACTATAAATTATGGACTCTACTCTTATGATTAAGTTAGTCATGTGTGTCAGTTTCCTTCCATCACGTCCTAGGGGTACTTGTACCCAAAAAATATAGTTGTGTACCTAGAACCATGTCATGTTTTTACGATACTCTCAGTAAAGCCATGATCTATAGAATTCAGTCAGTCATGTAACTCAGGAAAACTCAGAAACCTCAGTATTCACAGTCAATCTCAGTAATCTCAGTAGTCCAGTAATGTCAGTAATCTCAGTGCTCAGTAACTGCAGCAACCTCAGTATTCATAGTCAATCTCAGTAACTTCAGTACTCTCAGCCAATTCTCAGAACTCCATACATTCCGCCAGTCATTGGAATCCTGTAAACTTAGTTTAGACCTACTAAACAGTACCACTAATATCAGTCCAGTTGATCAGTATCAGTTCAGCTAATCAATTCAGTTCAGTTATTCAGTTCAGCTTAGTTATTCAGTTCAGTGTCCTTCAGATGGGAGTAGAAGTTAGCACCTAGTGAACCCAAGGATGGGAACTCACCTGCCAGTTTAGGGTGTGATTCTTAGTAGCAATCCTTGTGTTCCAGAACTACGTAGCTAGCGTGAGTTGAGACATCTTAACCCGTCATCTTAGGGTTAATAAGGTGGTTTAACTCGTCAGTTTAGGGTTCCCACCGTTCTCATTGAGTACCCGCCAGATAAGGGTCACTCACAACTGTTCTTACCCATGGTGTGGTATTGACACCCCTCCAGTCGGGGCAGAGATTGGACCCCAGCTTAGCTATTATAGCATATTTGGGCATATCGGTTAGATAACTACTTCCCACAGTTTTAGTATCAGTCTCAGTCAAAGAACTCAGGGCGTTCTTTAGATTTTAGTATATACAGGACTATTAGATACAGTCATCCATGTTATCAATTTCAGTAATGGTCTCAGCAAAGAACTCAGATAGTTCTTCAGATTTTAGTATATACAGGACTATCAGATATATCAGGTGTTATAGAGATAATAGAGATGATGGCTACTCAACTACCAAATGTTGAGATCGAGGTACGGACATTATATAAGCAGATGGATTTGGACTACACTAAAGACGATTGAGGCTGGACTGAAGTTTGTGCATCGAGATGTGATTTCAGAGCTACAAGCTACATTGTGCTGATGGATAGATGATTTTGAGGGTTGATTATCAGCCCGATTAAGTAGGATTGAGATGCCAAATCTAGGAGATATTAAGGAGGAGGTGAACCTACCTAGAGCAGAGGTACACTCTCACTAAGAGTAATATATTATCCATCCCTCCAGTTGTATCCCTAGTTGTTCAGCCATCACCTCTATATGGTCCCAAACACTTTGATTTATTCATAAAGAATGATATGGTGGTCCCTATAGTTAGGACTAAGATAGGGCTACCCATAATTCAACGGAGAATATATTTGTTGATAGGAAGAGGTATGTCAAGCTAGTGGCGGGTTCATCTTCTCATAGTGCATCGCCACCATATGGCCTCCACTATTAGATATACCTCCATCTGAGAAAGGTCATGACACGGACGCCTAGTGCATCCTAGGTAAGTCCTTATTTCCTTTGTTTTATACCATTTTAGCACATTAGGGACAGTACATAGTTTTTAGTTGGGAATGGGGTATACCGTATCGCCGTGGTTTTTTGTCATGCTTTTTTTCTTATAGTTGTGGTATGATTGTAGAACCAGCATATCTAGATTAAAATTTATTTCGTATTGTGTTTTGTTTTGTATTGTGTTTTGTTTCGTATTGTGTTTTATTTTTGTGTAATTAGGATATCTTTAAGTATTTCAGGAAGTTATCATGTTTTTTATTAATTTTTTAGAAAAATGATACCCCTCTAAAATTTGTGTTTTAGAACCGTGTGAAGGTATATATGTTTGAACATTAGAATCTTGTTATGGCATTAAGAATAGGGACATAATAATCATTTGCTAACAATTGTATGGACCAGATAGATAGTAGCTTGTGCTATTAACTCTATGCCAAGTGTGTGAGATACTACTTTGTTTCCTTTGTGTGTTGAATTCAGAACTTGGCCGATTAGTTTTGCCTACATTGTAGGATTGTCGGTTGGGAAAGGTCATAGGCCATTTTTTATTTTAGTCCACCTTTAACCTAAATAACCTTCCCTATGAAATAGTATCCCTTGATTTCTATTTTGATCCTTATAGCATATTTTTCTTGCTACACCTTTCACCTTCCCATTTGTAGTACCAAAAACCTGTTTTGGCTGTGGTCCCCCTTGGATACTATGCACTTAACTCAGGCAAAACGCCTAAGTTGAGGGTGGAAATTATAGGGGTGCATAGTGTAAAGCAAGTATATAGAAGGGTAAATAATAAAAAAAGTTACTAGGGTTGGGTGTGTTAGCAAAAGAAATGAAAAAAAAGAAAAAGAAAGAAAAAATTATGAAAATAAGTGAAAAAGAAAGAATAAAAGACCACACCTAACATGAATGTGCAATAAAGAATAAAAGTGAGAAATAAGGGTGAAACAAAAAGAAAATTTACTAGTAAGTGAGTACCCAAGGTTAGTGTAGTTCCAAGGAGGCTTAGTCACTTGATATGTCTATATGTACCATACCAACCCCCATGCCTACATTACAAGCTGAGAAAAGTCCTATAGTGATCCTAACTTAATTGTCTGAATACTAAGGTAAAGCAAATAAGGGAAAGCATATGGCATTTGATGCACATTGATTGAAACTTCTCTTCTGAGTTTGAGTGTCTCTCGACTATCCCGCACTGACATACATTATCTCATATAAGTGAGTGGGACATCTTTGTTGTGAGGGAACATGAATCATATTGCTAGTTGCTTACATGTTTGGGTAGTGTAACTTGTACATATTCATGGTTGTGTGTTACTAATGTAATGTCATACCTTGATCCCATTGTATCACATTGTTGTGCTTTGTGTTTACACACAGTGTGTTTTTAAAAGTTTAGATAAAACGGGGTCTTATGATTTGAGCTTAAAGTGTTGATTGACTACCTTGAATAGCTTAGAATCTCCTAGTTAAGCATTGTGTCTTGTTTTATTTTATTTTGTTGTGTTTTATTGCCTAAGGACATGCAGACATTCTAAGTTGAGGGGGTTGATGTTCTATTAAAATATAGCCCTTTTGATGCTTAAAATGAGGAAAATGTGCAAGTTTTTTAGGTTGTTTTGTTAGCTATGATCTGTTTTGGGTATGTTTTGCAGAAAATTAGGTTTTGGATGCTAAGTTTGTGAAAAAAGATGAAAAAGGTGTTTTGGGAAACTTATGTGATCAATTACGGGTGTTTGTGAGACATCATAGTGTTCGTGACCAAAGCATGAGCGGGAATTGGAGAAAAACAGAAAAAAAAACTGGCATCTACCTAGTAACATGCGAACTGCATGTAGCACATGTAAACCGCATGTAGACAAAGAATGTGTCAAAAGTTTGAAATCCCAAGAGCAGAGCTGCAGGAATTTTTTGTCTGAGCACATGCGGTGGCAACATGTACCTAGCCTCAGGCCGCATACACCACATGCGCCCAAGGCCAGGCCACATATGGAGACCACATATAGCCACCGACCCTTTTTTCTCCTATTTCATTCGAGCTTTGGTTTTAGGGTTTCCTCATGTACTATAAATACCCGTTATGTGTTTTTTAGTAGAAGTAATGCACTCCTAATGCTCAGAAACATATTTTATTCCAAAATTTATTTTTGATCTTGGAATTCTCTTGTATTGATTTTGGTTGATTAATTAAGTTACGGTTTTGGGTTTTTACTTGTCATTATTATGATATCATCTTATGCTTTCAATAATGAATGTTTTTTATTACATCACAACCATGAGAAGCTAGATGTTTTTTATTATGTCACAAACATAAGAAGCTAGAAACCCTTAGCTAGGGTTATGGAAACCCTAGCGGATTGACAAAGTAGGGGAAGCGCTATTATTGTTCTGAACCGATATCCATGCATGCATTGTATTATCTTTACTTTTATAGTTATCTTAGCGGTTGTAAACTTTAGGATCCGACCTACATTATTGCTACTTACTCCAAAAGAGGAGTAGTGACAAGGAAAAGTTAATGGCAACAATAATTTGGTAGTTAGCTATTGATCCACACTACTAGGTATTATCTAAGTAAGATGGTTAGCTTTCATCGAATAATGAGAGACTCAAAAGGTAATAGTTAACTGTGATCAAGATAAGGGTTAGTAAGGTGACCTCTCGAGACTCAAAAGGTAAAGGGAGAAATCTGTCTGCTCGTCCAAAAGCCCCTAGATGGTACATAACTTATCAATTCTGCATACAAGGTATCGAGTTGGTTCAACAAAGCATAATAAGCCTACGGAATTAAGAAGTTAGGGGTAATATAATACTAGTCTTCACCTATGACTTATTACAATCGAAGTTGATATTTGTCACTTGTTTGATCTTTTTACTCAACCCCACCCCCCACCCCCATTCCCCATTTACTTTTCCAGTTCTGCCCATTGATTACAATAGCTAAGATCCACAATTCCACTAATTCCCTTGGGATTCAACCCCAACCTTTGTTGGGTTACTATATTTGATAGCGGTCGTCTAACCTTTGGAGTAAAGGTGTAGCTTAGGAATTATCTATTATTCATATTTTTGCTCTTATTTAAACAATAATAATAAGGAAACATAACTATCTCTACATAACTGGGACCCCATAAGCCTAGAAGATACAAATAAAGTAAATAACATAATAAGGGCCACTATCAACCCAATGGATGCAACCAAAAAGAAGTAATAACAGACATTTTACCAACCATCACTATCTTGAAGCCATAACTGTGGTCCTTCCATACTATAAACACCGGACTCAAACCAGTTACATAACCTTCATAAATAATCTTTCAATGCCAGACTTGAACTAAAACTAGAATCTCATTTGCCGAACTTGAACCAAAACTTATATCATTATTTGTCGTACTTGAACCGGCACTCATATCATGAATAGTGCTGAAATTAAATCGACCTAATATCAAAATCATCGGGCTCAAACCGAAACTAATACCATCTCTCAAGTACCAATCTATAATAAAGCACTATGTATTTAAACCTCCTCGGACTATAGTATGTAAGTAAAGTAATGTGCAAGGTCTGTTAAGTTTAAAAGGAACTAATCGCACTCTTTGCCTAAGGTGGGCCGAAAGGGCCCATTTATATTCCCAAAATATTTTCTAAGGTAAATACTACCTCGAACTAGGCTAAAGTATCAAATTTCACTACAAAGTGTTAAATAAGCCACTTGATTCCTAAGGTAGCAATTCTACCTAAAGAACGAGTAGTTAAGTCAGTTATGCCTAATTACGGTTCCTTAATTGGCTAAAAGATCCAAATCATACTAAATATACGTCTACGGCCTAATTTCCATCCATAAACTAGCATAATATCATATCAATAGTATAATTAAGCCCATTATAAGAGATAGGTATGTGAAGTTTGCTAAATCGATGATTTTCCTTCCCGAGAAGCTTTCACATGGTACCCTTCTATTAAAATGGTAATCTACTCTTTAATACAAGAACAACAGTACCGATATTGAATTTTTATGCTTTAATTCCAAAATCAAGATTCCATATGGGCCCACTTGCGGAATCATACTTTTGAAACCATCAACACATTCCTCTATGCTTGAGGATCATTTATCCTCAAGAATGAATAAATTCTAAGATTAAATAATGCTAAATCAACCCAACAAGAATCTAGGGATTTATGACTTACAAGGTTTACAATGAAGAAATGGTTATTCCGAGCTCACAAACACCCCCACAATCTCCAAATAATTAGGATCCTAATTTTCCACTCTCTAAGGTTTCTAGCTCTTGAGACTTGTTGGAAAATAGGAGAAAATTAGGTAAGAAGAGAATTTAATGGCCTCCCATGTGCTGCTTAAGCGGCCACTTGAACGCTTAAGCGTTACCTAATGGGTTTGGCCCTTCTGCTTTAATGGATGGACTTCCACTTAAGAGGCATCTGCTTTAGTGGATAGACCACCACTTAAGTAAATCAGATGGGCAAGCCATGTTCGATAAAGTAACTGGTTGGCTGCTTACCCGGCCTTCACTTAAGAAAACTTTTTCCACTTAAGTGGATACACTAGCTGAGTAATGTATCTGCTCAAACTTGGAAAATTCTAAGTTTTCACCAACCCCTTGGGATTCATATAGAATCCTGTGAATATAAAAAAAACTATGCTGCCATATCAAATTTGATATTTCATACTCAATAACGCCATCAAAATTCCATTCGTGGTTATTTTGATGAAATGTGGGGCCCACACCTATGGATCATATTTATCAAATTCTGACCAATAGCTCAAATTGAGTCTGAAAGACTTGGGACCTAAACCATTGGTCCCGATAACCTAAAATTAATGTTCCGGAGCTAATGGAACTGTCAAAATTAGCATACGAGGTCTTTAAACAAAAGTTTTTGACCAGTAGCCAATCTTTATTGGCAAAGACATTAAAATAGGAAATTGGCTCTAGAAACTAAACAAACTGCTCTATAACTAAACTGTCAGCTCCAGAAAGCCACAACTAACTTGGGATAGCTATCAAAAATCTATAAATGGAAAAAAATATGTGGAAAAAAATATAATGACCTAATGGGTCATTAAAGTCTAAAAACTATATACTAGACTTGTGAAAATCATATGGCATTCTTGGTCTCAAATCGTATCCCATGAGTTTAATCCATGTGGCATGAACTATGTCTACGACCTATAGACCTAACTTATAGGAATTAGATAAAGTTGTTGATCCTAGGACCTGTATCACAAGTTTAATCCCCAAGTCATAGACTACTCTACGACCCATAGGTACTACTTATGGGAATCAAAATAAAACTTTGGGCTTTAGAACATGACCCACGAGTGAAACTCATGAGTCATGAACTAGGTATACGACTCAAAAATCAAACTCATGGGAATCAAGTAATTTTAAACTTTAATTTTCTTTAGTTTTTTATAAAATCCCACGCTACCCGATTTGACACCCTAAAATCTGATCATTCCCAATTATAACTCACTAATCGATTTCTCATAACACAAAACCCATTCAATTAAAAAGCCCAGAACCTTAATTCTTTCTTCTCTAATTCAAATTATAAAACCTCCTAAACCCTAAAAGTGAACACCACTCTAATACTCTAATCAAGAAAATCCAACACCCACTCCTGTAGACTAAGCATTAGAAGTTTCAAGTAAGGAACACACTCGTCTATTTATTATTTTCAGTCTCATCTTTTCATATGTATGTTGCATTCCATTCATGATTATTTTGAGTTAATTCATAATTACCCCATGTAAGATTGAAATTATAATTTAGTGTTCTATATTTAATATGGGATATGTGTAATTAAGGTGGCATAATTGAATACAAGTTAAGCATGTGGAAATTGTTATAATATGAGATTGAAAAAACTGGTCCAATTATGTTGAGACTCGATTTGAACCTACTAGTCCAACCCATGAATCGTGAACTCAGTTTGCGAGTCATGGATTAGACTCATAGGAATCAAATTGAGATTCCTGAACCTCAAATATTGCTTATGAATTTCATGAGTCAGGTCCATGACACGTGAACCCAGTCTATGACTCATAGACTAGACTCATAAAATACAACCTGAAATCCATGAGTAGGTTTCATGATCGTAAACCCAGTCTATGAGTTATAGACTAGACTCATTGGACTCTGACCTGCAATGTCCAATTTATTTTTGTTTACCCAGCTATTTTTTATGCCTACTAGTTCTCTTTTATATAGAACCGTGCCACCAAAAGGAACTCAAAAGTGAGGTGATGTTACTCCCATCTTTAAATGGAGGGCCAAAGCCTAAGAGACAAAATCTAGACTCTAAGATGAGCCTTTTGAGAGAGTAGGTCTATGGAAGAGTATGAAATAGGTTATGTGCCACTTATACCTCACCATACAAGGTGGCAAACATAGTGGAAGGTTGCAGCTAAGACCACACCATAGGCTGGACCACAGCGTCATTCATAGATTCCATCAAATCCCACTGCATAGTCACCCACCTTTCCTCAGTCTAAAGAGAGAGAGGAATTATCTGAGTCTAGTGATAGAAAGAAGAACATCGTCTCTCCCTAGTTTGAAAAGAAGAGAAAAATAAGGGAGCAGAATATTTTTAGTCGGGTAGTAACGAGAAAAATATTAATACTTTCCAGTTTAAAAAGGGAGAGGGGTCCTTCAATTCTGGTAAAGGTGAGTATAATAGTATTATTTCACCTATTTTAAGGCTAAGATACAAAGTTTCACAAACACTTCAACACTACCCTTAGCTGAGCAAAGGGCCCAGTCTGTTTTAGCTTAAGAGAACAAGAGATGGCATGATTAGGATATAAAGTGATTTATGATAGGTATGTTGAGCCAATTGAGAAGGGTGGTTTCAAAAAGGAACATTGCTGAGGAACCCATATTTGGATAGCTAACTTAGCTAGGATTCCATAAATAAAGACCTTATTTGATAAATACGGGGTTGGTTAGATAAGGAAGCCTTTTGGTAGATAAAGTCCTGAGTTGGTACGCAAGTTCTATGCCTCATATCCTGTTCAATTGATTTGATCAAAACTACGGGCAGCAAGATTGGGACAACCTCTATTTTCCCACACTTTAGTTTAAGGTACTCGGGTTCATATATTCAAAAAGACTATTCAATGGTTCTTATTTGGTCTCGAACATGAGATGTTAGTGAGTAAAAAGAAGTTTGACTATTACATAGGTATAGTGAAGAATAGGTCTAAAACAAAGGATCTTAAGCAGAAGTGGGAGCTATTGAACTGGGTTTCCATCTACATTATTGAGAGTGGTGTTAATGCCACTTGGGTCACAAGGAAAGTAGATATAAAGAAGTTGTCTTTGCACTTTGCATGAGAGTTTTGGTAGTCTATTATGTGAAAAAAGTTGGGTCAAGCTAGAGTTGATAATTCCCTCACACTTGATCGAGAAGTTCTTGTAAAAATATAATGGAAAGATATGATTAATTTTTCTCAGTACATACGCGATGATATTTATTAGAGGGTATTTGGAGAGGTCACGATAATCCTGTTCCCATGCTTGATTCAGAAGCTTTGTGGTGTGTATCGGGTGCTGATAATGCAGTTAAGGTGACTCGGGTAGTGGATGTTAGGTAAATTCGAGATGATACCATCCCAGTATCTCATAGGAAGGTGCACCTTTTACTTTATCAGGAGCGGTAATATTTTAAGGGCCTTTAGATACGACTGGGAAGGTAGACACTCTAGCACTAAGTAGAGAGAGTGTGTAAGTTATCCTATTAAGGGAACATCCCCCATGGGTAGTGATGGGGTAGCAAGCACTATAATTCCACCATCCATTTCCATTGTTCCCCCTCATCCACCTTCTTCTAGAATTATTATAATGTCCCATGAGTTCCTGTAATGGTTGGTAAATAAACAGACTAATTTAGTTGAGCAACAAACATAGATGGGTACCTAATTTGCAAAGTTATTGACTCGGGTTAAGCCATGGGTTCATACTACTACTGAGACTTTTGAGGCCTAAGAGATGAATGTGATGGAGTGTTTTATGTGAGATCTACATGGAAAGATTGAAATCTTTGAGATTTTGATGGGTGAGATACTGTGCAAGGAACAAATTCTAGATTTATCCAGTTTGAGGAAGGAGGTGGCTACATTGAGGACAGAGGCCTGAGCTTTAGCAAACAGCTACAATCCAATCATACCCCCCATCATTCCACCCATCCCACAGCCATTTTCTATAGCACCAGTATTGGTGTTTAACTTAATTGAGTATGATGAGCCTCCCACTTCTAGGGGAAAGAGGGCACAGAGACCCACAGACCAGAGTGCGAGTTTTGATAAGTTTTAGAGAGATCTAAAGAATGTGGATAAGGATTCATAGATAAAGTATCATGTTGACTAGATTGAGCATGAACAACGGGATTTGGAAGTCTCATAAAGTCACTTGACACCACTACCTAGATCTGAGCCTAATATGTCACTTGACACTCCAGCTACAAGTGAGTCAACATCTAGTTCCTAGAGTGCTATAGGTATGTATTCACTCCTTTGCTCTTATTATTTTCATAGTTATACACTGAGGACAGTGCATCATTTCATGGTTGAGGTGGGGGCATACCGCCACTCGATGTTCGTTTTTACATGTCTCTTTTTCTTTGAGTATGCAATCATGGTAGAGCCGGCATGTTTATGATGTTATTTATGTTATGTTATGTGTTTTTATGTCTAATTTGGATAAAAAAATTAGGATCCTTAATGCAGTCAAGTTTTGAATGGTTTGGAATAGATTTTTGATGTTTAAAGGATACCCCTCCTGTAAATTTTTATCGTGTGTTGTTATTGTGTGAAAATTGTGACTATTTTTGGATCTTGTTATGACATTAATATTATAGTCATAATATTTTATCTTAGCAATGCAAGAACCAAAAAGGTAATTGTTGATGGGGCAACCCTGTGCTATGTGGGTGTGAGGTTGTTTACCTAGTACACTTTGTGTGTACGATCCAAAACTTGCCTATTTAGTCTTTCCTAGGTTGGAGGATAGTAGGTTGGGAAAGAATCATCGGTTGTTCTTGAAAAATTCCACTATTAATATAAATTCATGATAAAAGGAAATAAGTATCCCTTGATACTAAATTTGAGCCTGAATTGACTATTTTCTTTCATTAACCTATTCACCTTCTCGTTTCTACTTATAATGAACTTGTCTTGGCCATGGTCTCTTATTGGACATTGTGTACCTCAACTCAGAAAAATCAGCTAAGTTGAGGGTGGTTATCATAGGGGTGCATTGGTTGCTATAGGTAAGAATAATAAGTTAGTAAAAGAAGGGGAAATTACATTCAGGTGTGGTATGAAAAAAGAAAAAATGTGTGGTGAATAAAGATCAGAAAAAATGGAAAAAAAAATAGAAAGTGTGAAGTGAAAACCACACCCAAAATCTGAAGAAAATGATGGATAATAAGGGAGAACAAAATGAGCAAGGTCGAAAAGTAGAGCCAAAATAAGTGTATTGTCAAGGAGAGTTGAGTCACCCATATTTACCATACCCATCCCCAAGCCTACATTACAAGCCGATAAAAGTCTTATAGTGATCCCACTCTAATGGTATAAACACTTAAGGTATAAAAATAAGGGTTGGCCTATGGTATTTCACTATCACGACCCAAACTAGGGCCTAGTCATGATGGGTATCTCAAGTAGCCTACAGAACATAATATAACTAGCAGGAGATAAGTTTTTAACATATAACAAGATAGAACTGAATTCCGAACATAGAACAAAATAGATAAATCAAATGTAAGGAGAGATCTAAGAATTCATAACACAGTCCACCCATACTTTGTCATTCATAAAATCCTCTAAGAAAGCCACACATCAACCTAAGTCGATACATGGCCCCAATCATGACAGTGACAATGACAATGTTAATATGAACTCTTCAATTCTAAAATATGCAATGAAACCTATGGAATGACCAAGCTTTTCGAAGGATGGAAGCTAACCACTTCACCGCTGACCTACTGAATCACCTAACACTGCACAGGAGTAAAAGAGGTATCTTAGGACCCTATATTATGAAACAACATAGCATCCTAAGACGGTTAGCAAGGTGAGCGCTAGTATGTAACTTGGGATAAAGGATAAAATAATGTTATTTCAAAATCAATACATATTCACATACATTCAAATATACATACGTACATAGTATTGGTAGAGGGAATAAGGTTTAAGCATGAACTTCAAAACCATTAAAATATACTGTGTAGCTCTAATCGTCCTAAAAACACCCATGGTCTATATGGATCTGTCTCCCCCACCGAAAGGCCCCAGCACATGTTAGTTGCATGAATTGGAGAAATCCACATAAGTTCCAGAGCCACCGAGGCTCCAACCATTCCAAAAATATAGATATATAGAGTGAGAAATGTGTACATGCCATAAAGGCCCCCATGTCGGCAAATGTGGTTTCAAGTATCGGTCCCTCGGGACCTCCACCCTCTATAGCGATCTACAAAACCCTCTTTAACCCAAAATTAAAACCATTTACACATTACCATCCATTAACTAAGGAGTCTTTTATTCGATAATTTATCGTTTCTAGCGTCATACCAAATATTAAGCTTACAAGCCAATTCCATTATGCCATTCCAAAATCATTTAGCCAAAATGACTCCAAAGTTCTCCAATTGAAAACCAATCCATGGACACCAAGGCCTTTCAAAAATTATTCTAAGTATCATAAACCTTTTATGCAATGTAAGGTTCCAAAAGTGAGTTCAATTATGCAAGTATCTATGTTTCCAAAACCTATTACACAAGTTGGGTTGGGGTAAAGCCAATTCCAGACCATTTAAACAATAAAGTTGGGGAAACCCATGTTCCCCTTTCCAATTCCCATGCCTATGCATATTTTAAGTTCAAAACCCTAAAATAAATTAAATATAACCAATTCAAAACCATAGGAAAAGTATTTAAACAACTACCATCCAAAGCCCTCAACACTTTATTTAAAATCAAACATTAAAACCATGAAAATATCAAGCCATTGTATGCCATAATGAAAATTCAAGTTTAGGGATAAATACATGCCTTGGAATATCAAGAATTCGAAGAAGAAAACGCACAAATTGACCCTTAGATGCTCAATCCCTTGAAAACCCTAGTTATTCTTGCTTGGAGAATTAGAAAGAGTTTGAGAGTAGTTTATGATTGTCTAAGTGATGAAAATAACTCCCTTTAGATGTATTATGACTATGGGTTATGATTGGGGAAAGAGGAAAATAACCAAAGTACCCTCAATTAAAAGTGTAGGAAATTGGTCGCTAGTCGTTGTGGGTCACTTCACGACTCGTGACAACTGAGTATGATTCATTGCCTAGACTCGTAGTCTGGATAGTGACTAAAGGCAGCCTTCACTAGTTTTGTAACGAGTCACACCCTATGACTCGTGACCAGACCTTATGGTTTGTAGGGTCCTAGTCATACTTGGGATAGAAACATTGGCTACTCTACTGGTTTTGTCATGAGTCCCTCTCTACAATTGTGGCACACTTTACGACTCGTGAGGTACCATTCATTACATAAATAGAAATTTGGGAATTCCTCTCTAGTTTGCCTATGACTTGATCCCTACGACTTGTAACGAGTCTTCACGACTTGTTAGGTGAGTCGTTACCCAAGCAGTGAGCACACAAGTCAAGAAATTTCATAGGGAAAAATCAGGGGTGTTACATTCTTCCCTCTAAGATCATCCATCCCAAATAATAAAACAACGCATACATTAGCACGATTATAATACAGAAATGTAATCATAAAGCCATTTAACAAAGTTAGAAAATAAAAAGAGCAGTAAAATGCACTCAAGAAACAGGAACGAATATTTGGACTTCATGTCCTCTTCAGCTTCCTAGGTAGCTTCTTCTACCTTATGGTTCCTCCAAAGGATACCAAAGCTAGTCTTTAGTCCTCAAACGATGGACTTTACTATCCAAAATCTCAAGAGGAACATCTTCATTAAAGAAGAAATCCAAAATACCAACACTCTCAATAGGCACAACCAAAAGCATCACCTATGCACTTCTTCAACATCGACACATGAAAAACTGAGTGAAGGGAACCCAACCTCAAAGGCAAATCTAGTTCATAAGAAACAATGCCTACTTTCCTCAAAATTAAGTATGGATCCACATAGCAAGGACTAATCTTTCCCTTTTCCCAAACCTTATCACTTCCTTCATGGGAGATACCTTCAAAAACACTCAATTGCTAACCTCAAACTCTAACTCTCTTTGTCTCACATCCATGTATGACTTTTGGCAACTCTGAGAAGTCTTAAGCCAATCCCTGATCACATTCACCTTTTTTAGGGCTTGGTGAATAAGTCTGAACCAAACAATCTAGTCTTACTAACCCCAAACCAGACAATAGGAGATCTATACCTCCTACCATAAAGAACTTTAAAATGAGCCATCTCAATACTAGAATGATAATTGTTATTATATGCAAACTTAATGAGAGATAAATGATCCACCCAACTACCTCCAAAATATATCACACAGGCCCTCAGCATATCTTTCAAAGTCTAAATGGACCTCTTCTCTTATCCATCCGCCTAAGGGTGGAATATGGCGCTAAGGTTCACCCGCGTGCCCAAGCCTTTCCAAAATGAATGCCAATAGTTAGAAAAGAACTGTGTAACTCAAATCAAAATAATGAAAACTGTAGCATCATGACACTTGACTATCTCCTGAATAAACCACTTAGCGTAATCCTCCCTAGAGTAGGTAGTCCTCACAAACAAAAAGTAAGCAGACTTAGGCCCCGTTTCTCCATGATAACATAACTTTCCAAAGCTGGAAATAGAGTTGGAATTGAACTTGGAGTTGGAGTTGTGTTTGTCCATGAATATAAATTAAAGTTGTTTTTTGAAATTTTGTGAGAGAAGTAAGAGTCAGAAAAAGTTAAAACAAGTTTTTCTTGTTTTCACTTTTCCAAAATAAAATTCCAAATTGTATTTGGAATTTTCATGGCCAAACACTGTGGTTTTCACTTTTTTCATAAAGTGAAATAATTTTCCAAAAAATGTGAAAAAATACTCCTGGCCAAATGGCTACTTAGTGATCCTATCCACATGACCCAAATTAAATCATGTTGATTCTGAGACCGCAGAAGGACGGTAATAAAATCCATGTTGATCACCTCTCATTTCCACATGGGTAACTCAATTTCTTAAGATGCTACCCGGTATCAAGTGTTGAACCTTCACTTGCTAACACAACATAAACTTAGCCGCAAAGTTAGCCATATCTCTCTTCATATTGGTCCATAAATAAATCTTCTTCAAGTCATGTTACATCTTTATCGAACCAAGATACACTGTGCACCTCTTCTCATGAGCCTCAGTCAAAATTCTTTCTTGTAGTCGATCAACTTTCAGAGTACACAACCTACCTAGGTACCTCAAGATACCATCACCCCTAATCTCAAAATCCATAACCTTTTATTGACCCTCATCATCCTTAATTTGCATCAAGATAGGATCAAAAACCTATTTCTCCTTCACCTCAGCCCCAATAGATGATTTAACCATTTCTTGAACAATTACCTCTCCATCTTCGAAGTCCAAAAGTTGGACTCCTAAATTAACCAATCGGTGAATATCCTTCACCAATACTCCCTTCTCTTCTTCTTCATGAGATTGGCTCCCCATAGATAACCTGTCAAGAGCATCAGCAACAACATTAGCTTTACCTGGATGGTAGTGAAAACTCATATTATAGTCCTTAAGCAGCTCAAGTCATCTCCTTTTCTTGAGATTTAACTCCTTCTGGGTGAACACATACTGCAAGTTCTTATGATCGGAATAGATATCAACATGCACTCCATACAAATAGTGACACCAAATCTTCAACGCAAATACCATAGTCGCCAACTCTAAATTGTGAGTCAGATAATTCATTTCGATAAACATTAAGTTGTCTAGAAGAATACGCTACAACCTTACCATGCTACATCAAAACACAGCCCAGTCCCACTCGAGACACATAACTGTAAACTACAAAACCATCAATACCCTTGGGCAGGGTCAAACTAGCACAAAAGTGAACTTATCTTTCAATTCTCAAAACTACCCTCACAAGCATTGGACCACAAAAAACTTCACCTTTTTCTAAGTCAACTTACTCAACAAAGAAGCAATAGAAGAGAAGCTCTCCACAAATCTCCTATAATACTTGACCAAGCCTAAGAAGCTCCTAATGTAGGTTAGGGTCGTGGGTCTAGGCTACTTCTTAACTACCATAACTTTTTGTGGATCTACCTTGATCCTCTTACTGAAAAACATGACCCAAAAAGGTCACAACATTCAACCAAAAATCACACATCAAAAACTTGGCATAAAATTATTGATCCTTAAAGAGTCTGCAATACTATCGGAGGTGATTGGCATGATCCTCCTCACTCTTAGAATATACCAAGATATCATCAATAAAAACTATCATGAGCAAATCCATGAACTGTATGAATACCCAATTCATAAGATCTATAAATGCAGCCTAAGTATTAGTTAATCCAAATGACATAACTAGAAACTCATAATGACCATACTGGATATGAAAAGCAGTCTTAGGGATATCTACCTCCCTAATCTTCAAATAATGATAACCTGACCAAAGATCAATCTTAGATAAATATTTAGAACCCTGAAGTTTGTCAAAAAGGTTATCAATCCTCAGGAGAGGGTACTTATTATTCACTGTCACCTTATTCAACTGTCGATAGTCTATGCACATCTGAAGGGACCTATCTTTCTTATGCACGAAAAAAATAGGAGAACCCCATGGATAAATACTAGGACTAATGAAACCCTTATCAAGAACATCCTTTAATTCCTCTTTCAGCTTTTTCAACTCAACTGGAGTTTTTCTATACAAAAGGATAGAGATAGGATGGGTATCTAGTAGAAGATCAATCCTAAAGTCTATCTCTAAATCAGGAGGGATAATAGGAAGATCCTCAAGAAATACTTTAGAAAACTCATTAACCACAAAGATGGATTGTAAGGTAGGACCCTCAGAACAAAAACCTCTAACTCAAACCAGATGATAAAGACACCCCTTGGAAATAAATTTCTGAGATCTAAAATACAAAACAAATCTCCCTTTTGGCACTAAGGAACTCCTCTCCGATTCAATTACCAGTTCACTAGGAAATTAGAAGTTGGCCTTAAGGGTCTGATAATCTAAAGAAGCATAGCACGAATAGATCCAATCCATCCCCAAGATAACATCAAAATCCACCATTTCTAATTTAATGAAATCCACCAAGATCTCGCTATGAAAGATAGATGCCAACAACCCTTATAGACTCTTCTAGCCACAACAGAATCACCCAATGGAGTAGACATAGAGAAGGGATCAAAAATACACTCAAGACCAAAACCAAAATGAACAACCACATAAGGGGTCACATAAGAAAGAGTAGACCCCAGATAAAGCAAATAGTATACATCACAATAAAAGACCTTTAATGTACTAGTAACAACATCAGGAGATGCCTCAGACTTCTGGCGGGTAGCAAGAGAATAGAGATGATTTTGACCAGTGTTGGAAATAGAGAAATCATCCTTTGATGTAGGAGATAAAAAAGTGGTAATTGGGACCTTATTAGCCCCCGTGGCTGCTCTACCTGCAGGATAGTTCTTCTGCATATGCCTTTGCTAATCGTAACTAAAACATCGATTCCTTCCATCATCATAATAACCATGGTAAAGCTAACCATAGAATCAGTAAAGAGGATAGGGTAGGGCTAACTTAGCTCTACTAGCCTGAGACTAGGCAACTTGTACCTTAAACCCACTGGTAGTATAAAAGTGATGATCATCAGACGACTTAGGATAAGAGGCACTAGCCATTGAATAAGAATTAGAACTCCCCTAATTCTTCTTCTTGGACCACTTTCCACCAACTCTACCACTATTCTGTGGCTTGCCACCTTACTTTGAATATCTAAACTTTTTACTTTATTTCTCTCCCATTTTTGCCTACTTTTTTTCTCTTTCTCAACCTACTGCATGTATACCATAAGTCTAGAGATATCAATATCATTATTTAGCATAGCAGCTTTACACTCCCAAACCAAATATTACAACAAGCATAAAGAAAACTTCCTCATACTAGATACAAACTTCAAATCATAGCAAGACAACTGGTGAAATTTCAAAGCATACTCTTTTATACTCATCCTTCCTTGTCTCAAATTCACAAACTCCTCTACCTTATCTTCCCTTAACTCCTAAGGAAAGAAATTATCAAAGAAGGCACCAAAAAACTCATCTCATAATGCCAACTCCACGTCATCTCCCCTTGACAGCTCTTATTCATCTACCACTAATAAGTTACTTCCTTCAACTAATATGCAACAAACTCTACACCCTCAAAATTAGTAGCATGCATGACTAGAAATATCTTTTCCATCTCATCCACAAAACCTTGAGGATTTTTCTCAACCTTAGAACACATAAAGATTAGAGGACACAACCTAAAAAACTGCCCAACTTGGGTGACCTCGGAAGAAGGAGCAAAAGAACCCACATGATCAGGTTGGCATGACTGAGATGTCACCAACTGAGTCAACAGATGATAGAACGGTAAAACTTTATATTAGAGATATCTTCCTATGGTAATTGATCATAAGTGTCACTAACTAGAGAAGGAATGGTGGGGACTGGTGAAACCCCAGGTGGAGCAACACAATCAAGAGTAGGGATCCTAGACTGAGTTAGCACTCCATAAATGAGGTGAGTCCCCTCCACATTCCCCTAAAGTGAGACAGAAATGCTAGAAGAGTTTCTACGAACATCAGATCTTTGGGGAGAAATGATCTGAAATGTGATCAAACTAGAAGTCAGAGGAATTTTAAGACACCATACCATTTCAAAATCAATCCAAATTTAATGTGCATGTTCACATGCATTCAAATTTACATAAGTACATAGTGTTGGGATAGGGAATTAGGTTTAAGCATAAACTTAAAATCATTAACTTAGACTGTATATCTCTAACCATTATAAAAATAGTCACAGGCTATATAGGTTAAGCTCTCCTCACCAAAAGGGTCCAGTGCGTGTTAGCCATATGAACCAGAGAAATTTGCGAAAGGGACAGAGCCACTGAGGCTCAAACCATTCCAAAAATATAGCTATATAAAGAGTGACCTATGCATACGGACACCAAGGCCTCCACACCGATAAATGTGGTTTCCAGTATCAGTCCCTCGAGACCTCCACCATCCACAGTAAGCTACACAGCCCTCTTTAAGCCTAAATAAAATCCATTTACACATTCTCATCCATTAACCAAGGAGTCTTTTAATTAGAAATTTACCATTGGTATTATCATACAAAATATGAAGCTTGCAAGCTAATTCTATTATGATATTCCAAAACCATTTAGCCAAAATAACTCTAAAATTTTCTAATTAAAAACTAATCCATGGCCACCAAGGTCTTTTAAAAACTATTTTAAGTATCATTAACCTTTTATCCAATGTAAGGTTCCCAAAGTGAGTTCAATTATACAAGTATCCACGATTCCAAAACTAATTACACAAGTTAGGTTGGGGGTAAAGCCAATTCTAACCCATTTAAACCATAAAGTTGGGGAAACCCATGTTTCCCTTTCCAATTCCCATGCCCATGCATATATTCAGTTCAAAACCCCAAGATAAATCATAAATAACCAATCCAAAACCATGGATAAAGAATTTAAATAATTACCATCCAAAACCCACAACCCTTCATTTAAAATCAAACATTAAAACCATGGAAATATCAATTCATTGCATGCCATAATGAAAATACAAGTTCAAGGAGAGATACATGCTTGAGAATATCAATAATTTGGAGAATAAACCACAAAAATTGACGCTTAGATGCTTAATCCCTTGAAAAACCTAGTTGTTTTTTCTTAGAGAATTAGAGAGTTTAAGAGTAGTTGCTGACTGTCTAAATGATGAAAATAACTCCCTGTAGATGTTTTATGGTCATAGGTTATGATTGGGGAAAGAGAGAAATGACCTAAGTACCCTTAATTAAAAGTTTAAGAAAGCGGTCGCCAGTCATTACGAGTCATGTCACAACTCGATGTCACAACTCGTGATGACTAGGTATAAGTCATTGCCTAGACTCATAGTCTGGGCATTGACTCAGGGCATCCTTTACTAGTTTGGTCATGAGTCACATCCTACAACTCGTGATCAGAACTTACGAATCGTAGGTTCCTAGTCGTACTCAAGAAAGAAACATTGGCTACTCTATAGGTTTGGTCATGAGTCCCTACCTATCACTCATGGCCACACCTTATGATTCGTGAGGTGCCCATCGTTACATAAATATAAACTTGGACATTCCTCTCTAGTTTACCATTGACTTGAGCCCTATGACTTGTAATGAGTCTTCATGACTCATTAGGTGAGTCATTACCTGTGTTATAAGCACAAAAGTTAAAAAATTTTAGAGGCACTTGGGTATTACATTCACGCATAGTATATGAACTTCTTTGTGAGGGTAAGTACTTTGATGCAGTCCCTACGTGATATTCATTGTTATATTGTGAGAATGTGGGACTTCTTATCTATGAGAGTAGATAGATTGCATTGTTAACTGCTATTTATTTGGGTAATGGCATTTGTGGGTATACTTGATTTTTTATTTGTAATTTGATATCATTGCTTAATCCCTTTTTGTGTCATAATAATGTGTTGCATATATACACATGGTGAGTTTGAATTTTTGCATATGAGGGGGTAGAAATTTTGTGTTAAACTGAATAAGTTGATTGTCATAGGTCCCTTAGGTTTCTCTTAGCTAAGAATTGTACACATTTATTTTATTTTATTTTCCTGAGGACATAAAAACATTCTATGTTGAGGGTGTTGATATGTCATGATTTAATGACTCTTTCAATGCTTAAAATGAATAAAATATGCAAGAACTTAGGAACTTTTTAGGGTATGAGGTGTTCTTATGATGTTGTGTAGGAAAACAGAGTTTGGAGGCAAAGCAGAGGAAAGCGGATAAAAATTTACCAAGTAACGAAGAAATTTGACATCCACAGGTGTGGTTTATGATCCGTGAACTAGATCCATGGACCGTAGAGTACATTTCTAAAGAGAATTCTAAAGATAGAAGATAAATCTGAGTTCCATAAGTGTGATTCATAATCCGCGGACTTGATTTATAGCTCGTGGAACCAAGTTGTGCGTAAAAAGTTGTAGGTAGTGACAAATATTCTCACTAATCCAACCTACGACTCCTGGATCCAACCTATGATTTATGACTTGAAATTGTAAACAAGCTATGAAAGAAATTAAACTCTAATTTTCACGAGAGAGACCTATGACCCATAGACCGATCCACGACTCCAGTCTACGAGTCATTAAAAGTTACTGACCTATTTCTACTACACAGCTTAGAATAGGATTCATTTTGTATCAACAAATACTTTTATAGGTTTTATGATTATTTTATGCACTCTTACATATTGTACGGTTCTTGGACACATTCTTGTTCTTAGAATCATTAACATAGATTTTTAGGGTTTCGATTCAAAGTGAGATTTTGAAGTTTCTCATCATATTATTGCAAGTGTATGATTATGCTTTCTTACCATATTTCTTCTTATGTTCTTACAATTATGAGTAGCTAAACACCATACAAGGATTATGGGAACCCTGACGGATTAATAACGTAGTGTTCAAAGTATAAGGTAATTCTTGAAGGGTAGTTGGGCATGTATTATTATTTTTTCTGATTTATTGCTTTTCTTTGAGTGCACACATTAGTACTTGTCATAGCTCTATTCTGGACTGTAGCAAGGGTATCCGGATTGGAATAGTGAATCAACAACTAGACTTAGAGTTATCTTCATTTAATTACCCTTGAACCGATAAAAGGGAAGACTATATTGGGATCACAGGTAGGGGTCAAAATTGCAACACTCGTGACACATTAACCTTTGTTCTTGGGGATAGTTATCTACAAGGGGTGTGACATAGTTGGTTAGATTATACATAGCCTATCGATTCTGTATGTGAAATACCATAAGAGATCACTAAAGTACAGAGAGCCTATGGAGTTATGATGTTATTAGGGAACACAATCCTAGTGCCTTTCTCATGCTGATTTAGAATCCAACAAATCAACACATGACACTACTAATACTTTATTTCACATAACTACCTCCTTTGCTTATTACCAATTACTCAGACAAATACTTAACCAAACCTCATCCTATTCTTTGTATGATTGACCCCAACCTAGTTGGGTTCTATATTTGATCAGCGGTAGCTTTATACTTTTGGGGGTATGATTTGGGTAACACTTGTCCCATGCCTACAATACCATTATTTTCAAAATCCATCCTATAACCCAAATCGAGATTAGAAGCTTCAGGACCCGAACCAAAGGCCCTCCTAACATAAAATTTATGTTATGAAGCAAACAAAACTAATAGAATTTTATTTTCAGGCCATTTACTAGAAATTTTAGATGTCACACCCTTTTTTTACCAAAAAAAGATTAATTTTAAGTTCAAAAAAGGTTTTATTTCTCAAAGTGACTAAAAATGAAAATTTGTTTTGAAAAAGATTATTTTTATAGTTAAACTAAGAGTTGCAACATGTAATAAATCTGGTGTACCAATTCACCTTTGGAAATTCTTTTTAAAATGATTTTTGACTCTTTAAAAATTGATCCATGAACAGAGATTTTGATTAACGAATTTTGTTGATCAAGAGAAAGGTGTTAGGCATCCCTCGGTCTCAGAGTTCAACCACGGTTGCTTTGTGGAGTATATCGGCTCGTACTCTACCATGAAATGCATAAACCAAAAAAACACATAATAAGAAAACAAACAAACAAATAGTCAAAACTCCAAAAAAAAATAGTGTCCAGTCCAATTTATTAGAAACCAAAATAAAAAATGCTAAAATAACAACTTAAACTATTCTAATGATCCTAACTATGCTTTACCTGATGCCTCGAGCCTTGATCACAATCGATCTTACGAATACAGAGTGTCGCAGGGCATTCCTTAATGAATATATACATATGAACTCGGGGCATCTCCCGATGAACAAAATACATTTTATAGGAAATATGATAGAAAAATCATTCAAAACAAGCATTCACACATTCGATAATATAGAATCCTAAGGCTTTCTTACCCAAAACCTAAGATTTACCAATCAATTCTCGACCTAAATATGATACTATCGCGTTCAACAAAATTGACATTTATTCCAAATTAAACAACAATCAATGATCAAAATAACCTATATTTGCCTTTATCAATTTTCAGTTACCACCTAAAATTTCACTCTCGATCAATGATTAATTAATTCTTCGGCTATCAATTCAATTTTTTCTTTTTAATTTTTCAACATCTGAATCCAACATTAAACCATATACACACAACAAATATCTAAGTGTGGTAAGCACATAAGTCATTCGCACCCATAACAATAAATAAAATTTGAAATAAAAAATAGAGAACGAGAGGAGGAATGGACCTCAAATTTAAATTTTTCAAGTGCAATTGCTCCATCTAACTAGAACTGCGATCAAAATCTCTGATTGAACATCAATAAAAGAACAAATCCAGCTTCAATCTAATCCTTTTATTCTATTTTTTGCTAATTTAAACCAAAAATCATGAGGTAAAGAGAAACCCATACCTGATTTAATACCTCTCTATTGTTTCATCGAAGAACATAGGGGCCGGGTTTTAAATTTTTCCAATGTCAATTTCATACCCCTTTACTATTTTGACTGTTTATTGATGAGTATAGTAGAGAAACCAGAATAAGGGTCAAGTTTTTAGGGATTTTCTTACTGGAATTTCCTGTGGTTGATTAAGGGTCGAAGTTGATGATGACGCCAATTTTGATGAAAAAATTGTTGGAAAACTCAAAACCTACCTATTTTCTCTTCTCACATTTCCTATCTCTGAATCTCTCTCATATTTTTCCTTCATTTTTTCCACTCCTCTCTATGTGTTTCTCTATATGTATGCCCAGCTGTATGTGCATTTATTTTTGATATTAATGGAGCAATTTATCCATTTCTCTTCCTTTCCCTCTCTTCTATATATTGTATGTATATCAATTGATGTTAATTGTGTGAATATTGTGTGTGTGTATGTGAAAATTTTCTAGTAGGTATATTTATCTAAATTCTAGTGAGTTTGTATCAATATATTATGAATGGTGGGTGTGCATGAATTTGTTATAGAGAGGGGAAAACGTGAGGAGGGATAGGGGGCACATAGGTAGAGGTGGGGTAAGATGGGTGAGTTGTCCATATTTAAATAGGTGGAGTGGTTATATTTGTTATTTTCTCTTTTAGTGGAAAAGAATCAAGTAGGGTGAGGTGTGTGATATGGAAATGGGATAAATTGACATCTAAAAGGGTCAAATTTATATGTCTACATCATGCCCCTCTTTGGTTGTAAATACAAGGTGTTTCAAAACAAAGAAGTAGACAATGATATAGAATTTGACTCGACCATTATTTTAAAGAAAGGAAAAGAAAGATAGAGTGCAACCGAAACTTGATTTTGGGCATCCTACCTATCCTAGTTTATTCGGGGATCAGGTTACATGTAGTTCTCAAGTTTGAAAATAAGAGGGACTATACCAAGTTAGAGAGTTAAGTGAAGTCCTGTATAGGTTTCGATCTATGGCCCTGTCATTACATCAAAATAAAAATAACAAGTTAAAAGCTAAATGAAATTACAAAAATCTTATCTATGCAACTTCTCTTGACTTTTGACTTGAGTCTTCAATGCTTTCAAAAGTGATAAAATATCTACTTTTCTTTGGGTTGAACTTGAAAGTGAATCCTTTATTCATAAAAAATTTGGTATTTGAGATGAACTCAAAGATTGAACATATTCTGTAGGTGTTACATCTGAATTTTAACTTGAATTTGAAAATTTTCACCCCAAGTTTTAGGCAGGCTCCTGACTTGAAATTTCTTCACCCTATTCACCAAACCGGCTCATGACTTGCAATTTATTTATCCTATTCTCCAAGCAGACTCCTAGCTTGCTATTTCTTCACCCTATTCTCCAGGCAAATTCCTAATGTTCAATTTTATCACCGTGTTCTCCAGCCAAACTCCTGACTTGGTATTTCTTTACCCTGTTCTCCAGGTGTGCTCCTGACTTTCAGTTTCTTCATCCTGCTCTCCAGGCGGGCTACTGATTTGCAATTTCATTACTTAATTTTCCAAGCAAGCTCTCGGCCTACTATTTCATAAGCCTATTTTCCAGGTGGCCTCTTGACTTGCTATTTTATCACCCTATTCTCTAACTGGGCTCCTAACTTGTTTTTTGATCGCCTTATTCTCCAGGTGGGTGCCTAACTTGCAATTTCATCATCCTATTCTCCAAGAAGACTCCTAACTATCAATTTCATCACCCTATTCTCTAGGTGGGCTCCTGACTTGCAAGTTCATCACCCCATTCTTCAGGCGGGCTCCTGACTTACTATTTCATCACCCTATTCTTCAGGCGGGCTCCTAACTTGCAATTTCTTCACCCTATTCTCCATGTGGGCTCTTAACTTGCTATTTTTTCATGCTATTCGCCAAGCGAGATCCAGGCTTTTAGTTTCTTCAATATGTTGTCCAAGTGGGCTCCTGACTTGCTATTTCTTCACTTTCTCCAAAGGGGGGTCCTGGCTTTTAATTTTATCACCCTATTCTCCAAGCAGGCTCTTGACTTGATATTTCATCACCCTATTCTCCAGGCAGGCTTCTAACTTGCAATTTTATCACTCAATTCTTTAGGCGGGCTCCTTACTTGCTATTTTATCACCCTATTCTTCAAGAGGGCTCCTGACTTGTATTTTCATTACCCTATTCTTCAGGTGGGATCCTGACTTGCTATTTCATCACCCTATTCTCTAGATAGGCTCCTCACTTGTTATTTTATCACCCTATTCTTCAAGCGGGCTCCTGAATTGCAATTTTGATCACCCTATTTTCTAAGCGGGCTCCTAACTTGCAATTTTCTTACCCTATTCTCCAGGTGGCCTCCTGACTTTCAATTTTTTCACCCTATTCTCCAGGTCAACTCTTGAAATCAACATCAAAACTAGAACAAAAATTATTCCAAATAGAGGTTGATAAAGAGAGATCTCATTTTTCAAGAAAATATACTCCTATTTTCCAAGAGGGTCCTAAAGTTAAAGTGAAGTTCCAAATGGCATGAATAAAAATTTTTGTCCCAGTTTATCATCAAAAAAATTTGTGAGTGTCAAACCAGATCAGAACTACTTACAACATGTACAATGTTGTAACGCCCCGAGTCTATACCCCGAACGCTACACGGTGCTCATAATCTCGAAGGACCATAAGCTAACCCATGACTAGTACCGACTGCAATAACTGAATAATAATATTATATTATGCAGAAATTAGGCAGACACTTGCCATAAGGTTCAAAACTATAAATAAATATTTAGTACTGAAAACTAAATATTGATACAATTGTCTGAAATACTCTAGTCTGAAAAGCCTCTACTATCTGAACAGAGAGTAGATGGGACGAATCCCCAACTAACTCCGACTACTAAAATAATTTGAGTACTGAAATACTGGAATAATAAATTGGTCCTCAATTAATGAGGACTCACCACTAGTCTACTATTGATAGATCGGGCTGCTAAGTATAATCGAAAGCCCGTGTGTCTGAACCTATGATATAAGACTTCATAGTGCAAAATAAAGGTATGCATCAGTACTTTGAATGTACCGGTATTCTAAGTAAGATAGGCTGAGATGCATGGATTCATATACATGATCAATACTGACAACATGAGTATAACTAAATGAGAGTACATGCATGAATACGTAAACTATAACTGAGGTCATAATAACACCGGATACTGAGTTCTGAATTACTAATTTACTGATATCTGAGTTTCCTGATACTGTATTACTGTTATTTGAGTAACTATATCTGACAGTCCTGATTCTGTGGATCTATTCTTAGTTCCATACTAAACTGAGTGACTGTTTCTGACAGTTCTAATTTTTGTAGAACTAAATTGAGTTTATTTTGAAGATTGAAACTGACACTGTAGGAGGTAATCATCTAACTGATATGCCCCTTTCTAAATAGATTGGGTTCCAACCTGTAACCCCAGTTGGAAGGGTGCCAGTACCATTCCATGAGTAAAGATAATTGTGAGTTAACCCTCTCTAACGGGAAGCTCTTTCATCAATCCTCACTGGCAGGAAAACTTGTATGAGATGTATCAACCCTAGTCTAGCAGAAAGATATCTCAACCTATGCTGGCTATATAGTTCTGTAACACAGGGATTGCTACTAAGGGTCAAACCCTCTGCTGGCAGGAATGCCCCTATTCCTGGGTTTGCTCGGTGCTGAATCCTACTCCCAACTGAATAGACACTGAACTGATTCATAGTTCATACTAGGCTTCACTGAACTATTACTGATTATACTGTCTAACTAAACTGAATTGAGTTTACTGAGTTTCGCTGACAGACGAATACTACTAAATTCTATTAACTAACTGAATTTACTAAGGTCTGAACTAGATACTGAACAAGACCAGACTGATACTGAGTCTACTAAGTTTTCCTGAGATCTGTAACTGACTGAGAGTACTACTGATCGTGACATGACTGAGATTATTCTATAACTGAAACTGGCTCTAGGTAAGCAGCTAAATTGTTGGGTATTAAATACTCACAGGACTCGATAACATGAAAAGTAAATCACTTCATGACTTTAGTAGCATCATGGTACTAGTTTGCTAATAGTACAATCACTTAGACATCTTTGGTCAAACGTTTGCTATACATGAGCTTGTGCATGATTGATATCACACAATAACATGTTATGCTTGGACTAGTCTAATCACATAAGGATTTTGACAAACACTTAGGGAGCATGGGTATTTCACATATCAATAGACATGTAGTAATATCATGGTTTCTACATTCAACTTGCAATTCAAGAGTTTGACATGTAGTTCATAGAATTCAATTTCACAATTAAACTAGTTTGCATGCAACTTGGGACAAATCATAGAATTGAATCACCATTAACACCCTAATCATTAATCAATTCAAGATCCAACATGAAGTCCATGAAATCAATTAACTTGTATTTAGAAAGATTTTCTTGAACTCCAAGGGTGGAAGGAAACCCTTGGATGAACACTTCACATACCTTGGTATTCAAATTTACGAAGAATGATGGAGTGCTCTGGAAGGCTAAATTTTAAATTGGAGATCCTAGGGTTTGCTTCTTGAGAATTTTTGGGGAAAATGAATGGATTTTGCCTCTAAAGGGGCTTAATTTCGTGTTTTGGGGGGCTGACATAAGGTGGGAAAAGACCCAATTACCCCTGAGGACACGATATATCAGGCACTGAGCTTCCCCTTCTTGCCAAACCTATTCACTTATTTCATAGGAGAGATCTTCAAATACACATAATCACCAATATCGAACTCAAGATCCTTTCTGTGCACATTTGCATACGATTTCTATCAGCTCTGAGCTATCTTAAGCCTTTCCCTGATCAACTAAACTTTTTCTAAGATATAAAATACCAAGTCAGGCCCTACCCCTATGGACTTAACAGCTTCAAACCAACCAATGGGAGATCTACATCTCCTCCCATAGAGCGCCTCAACCAGAGCATCTGAATGCTGGATTGATAGTTGTTGTTATATTCAAACTCAATCAAAGGCAAGTGGTCATCCCAACTACCTTTAAAGTCTATCGCACATGCTCGTAGAATATCCTCTAAAGTCTGAATGGTCCTTTCTACTTGACCATCTGTCTAAGGGTGAAAAGTTGTACTAAAGTGGACTTGGGTACCAAGACCCTTTTGTAACGCCTTCCAGAAATAAGAGGTGAACTGCATACGTCTATCTAATATAATAGATAATGGAACTCTGTGTAATTTGACCAACTCCCTAAGATAGAGCTTGGCATAGTCCTAGGTTAAATAAGACGTATGGACTGGTAGGAAATGAGCTAATTTGGTCATCCTGTCTATAATAACCCAAATTGAATCATACTAACAACGAGTATAAAGCAAACCCATCAAAAAATCTATGTTCACTTCTTCCCATTTCTAGGTTGGAATACTAAACTCCTGTATGGACCCACTTGGCTTCTGATTCTCAATCTTAACCTGCTAATATGTCAGGCACTTAGCTACAAACTGTACAATGTCTCTCTTTATCTCACTCCACTAATAGATCCCCCATAAATCACAGTACATCTTAGGGGCCCTGGATGAATAGAGTAATGCACACCATGCACTTCTGCTCCGCTATCTCAGGTCATCTACACCTGGCACACATAGCCGACCCTGACAATGCAATACATCATCTCCCCCTTGGGATAAAACCTCTATCTTCTGATCTTTGACTGATTCTTTCAACTTAAATAGACTGGATCCCTATCCTGCTTTTCCTTCACCTCAAACTACAGATAATTCTGAACTACTCTACACCCATACACTACCTTCTATTGAATCAACTAAGCGGACACCCAGTCGGGCAAGCTAATGACCTTCCAGAGCTAACTTCTTCCTAACACAATCCACATGAGCAATACTACCCATAGACATCCTACTAAGGGTATCAGCCACTACATTGGCTTTACCTGGATGATACAGAATGCTCATGCCGTAGTCCTTCAACAACTTCAATCACCTTCTCTGACAGAGGTTAAGGTTTTTTTAAGAGATCACATACTGTAGGCTCTTATGGTCAGTGAACACATCAACGTGCACCCCATACAAATAGTGCCTCCAAATCTTTAAGGCAAAAACTATTGCTACTAACTCAAGATCATGAGTTGGATAGTTCTTTACATGAGGCTTAAGTTGTCTAGAGGCTTAGGTTATGACTTTATCTCTCTGCATCAAAACATACTCCAAAACCAATCGTGGAACTATGACAATACACAACAAAGTCGTCTGAACCATCTGGTAGAGTCAAAACTAAATCTGAGGTGAGTTGAGTCTTCAACAACTAAAAACTCTTCTCGCAAGAATCTGACCACTAAAATTTGACCTTCTTCTGAGTCAATTTGGACATAAGGGATGCAATAGATGAAAATATCTCAACAAACCATCGATAATAGCCAACCAAGCCCAAGAAACTCCTAATATATAATAGAGATATGGGTTTGGATCTGTTTCTCACTGTTTTGGTCTTTTGGGGATCAACTCCAATGCCCTCACCAGAAATGATATAGCCAAGGAAAGCTACTGACTTTAGAAAAAACTTAAACTTACTGAATTTAGCAAATAGCTAATATTTCTAAGGATTTGTAATACTATTCTGAGATGGTATGCATGATCATGCTCACTGCGGGATTAAACAAAGATATCATCTATGAAGACTATGACGAACATATCCAAGTACTGCTTGAACACACGGTTCATCAAGTCTATGAAAGCTGTTGGGGCATTGGTAAGACCAAAGGACACGACTAAGAATTCGAAGTGACCATACTGAGTTATGAAAGCTATCTTCAAAATGTCACATTCTCTGACTCTGAGCTGATGATAGCCTGATCTTAGGTCTATCTTAGAAAAGTAACTGGCACCCTTAATTTGGTCAAACAAGTCATCGATTCTGGGAAGTGGATAATTGTACTTGATCGTGACTTTATTTAGCTGATGGTAGTCTATACACATTTAGAGGGAAATATCTTTCATATACATGAATGAAACTGGTGCTCCCCACGGGGACATACTAGGTCTGATAAATCCCTTATCTAGGAGATCCTCCAACAATTTTTTTAATTCTTTGAGTTCTACAGGTGCTATTCTGTATGGAGGAATACATATGGGCTGAGTATCTGGAAGAAGGTCTATTCCAAAGTCGATTTCCTTTTTGGGAGAAACTTTGAGAAGATCTTTGGGAAACACATCTGGGAATTCACATGCTACTGATACTGACTCAAGAGTAGGGGTTTTTTATCTAGAGTCCTGGACTTGAACGAGATGGTAGACACATCCCTTAGATATCATTTTCCTTACCCTAAGGTAAGAAACAAGATGACCCCTAATTGCTAAAGTACTACCCCTCCACTCTAGGATGGGCTCATTCAAAAACTAAAACTGGATAATTTTATATCTGCAGTCAAATATGGCATAGCAGGAATGAAGCCAATCCATGTCGATAATGACATCAAAATCGATCATCTCTAATTCAACTAAGTCTCCTGAAGTGACTTTCTAAGATACCATAAACAGATAGTTTTTGTATACCCATCGGGCTATGATAGATTTACCCACTGGGGTAGAGACTGAGAAAGGCTATACTAGAATTTTGGGACTGACCCCAAAGTCTAACAACTATATAGGGAGTTACAAAAGACAAAGAAGTTCCTGGATCTACCAAAGCATAAACATACAAATGATAAACTTGTAACGTACAAGTCACCACATCAGTAGAACTTTCCTGATTCTATCAGGACTGAAGTGCATAAAGTCTGTTTGGGTGTTGCCCACTGGTGGACCTAGAGGCAGTACCCTGATGAGTCAGGCGACTGAATGAGCTGAGGGATGATTATTCTGACTCTACAAACCCACCTGAAGACACTGTCTAACTCTGTAGCCTTGCTTGCCACATCTGAAACATATGTCACTGCCATCTCTGTAGATATCCTGATCGTTCCTTCCATACTTCTAGATAAGAGGATTTGTTCGGGTACTTCTAATGCTACCCTATGTTTTAGGGCCTGACGCCCTATCTCTATTACCATCTCTAAATTTTGGCATGGGAGCACTGGCTGAAGACGGAGCTGGAACTGAGGATTTCGAGCAGAACTGAGAATGATTCCCACCCTCTGACTTAGGCTAAGCGAAGTTGAAACTACTTGTTCTGACTCTCTTGTTCTCCCTCTTCTTCTCCCTATTCTTAGCCTCCTCTATTTTTGAGCATAGACCATGAGCCTAAATTTGTTGATCTCTTTAATCAACATTGTGGTCCTACACTCCTTGACCACACTATTAGACATCTCTAACATAAACTTACTCATCTTTCCTCTGCTATTTGCTACCACATGAGGGGCATATCTGGCTAACTAAGTAAACTTAAAGAATACTCTTGCACCGTCATGTTGCCCTGCTTCAAATTGATAAATTCTAAAACCTTTATTTCCCTCAACTCTAGCAGGAAGAACCTATCTAGAACTAAGGTAGCAAACTCTTTCATTCTATAGGCCCTGCCTCTGTGGCCCTCTCTGATTTCCACTATTTGAACTATGAGTAAGCCACATCCTGCAACTGATATGTGGTTAACTTGGCACTCCCACTAGCTATCACCGCCATAATATATGTAACCTTGTGAACCTGATCCAGAAATTCTTGAGGGTCCTCATCTAACTTAGACCCAATAAAAGATAGAGGGTTCATTTGGGTGAAGTTTCGAATCCTAGCTGTAGTAGTATTGGCCACAGGGTTGACTGGAATGGCATCTAGGCATTTATTCTGGGATACCACAGAATGAGCTAGGGTGGTGAAAGCTGCTCTAAATTCAGTGTGGTAGACATATTCATCCAGAGGATCTACTTGGATGGGTTGAAGTGCTGACTGATTTATGGTTCTCCTTTTGTTAGTCTTTCTAGGAGGCGTGTTCTATAAACGAAAAGGAGAGAATGGATTAAACTGAGAGTTCAACTTTAGCTCATGTTCACTCGCACGACATGAATACTAAAAAAAGGGAAACTTTTCCTAAAACAACTAGCCTCCTATCCATAAGTAAGGTGCGTAACACGACCACGCACAAGACTCTACTTGATGCAGCTTTTAGACTTCCTATGACTCTATTCAATCTTAGGCTCTGATACAAAATTTGTAACGCCCAGTGTCTGTACCCCGGATGCTACACGGTGCTCATAATCCCGAAGAACCACAAGCTAACCCATGACTGGTACCTGCTGTAATAACTGAATAACAGTACTATATTAAACAGAAATTAGGTAGACACTTGCCATAAGTTCCAAACTATAAATAAATACTGAGTACTAAAAACTAAAAACTGAAAACTGATACATCTGTCTAAAATACCCTAGTCTAAAAGGCCTCTACTATATAAACAAGGAGTTGATGGGACAAGTCCCCAACTAACTCTGACTACTAAAATAATCTGAGTACTGAAATACTGGAATAATTAATCTATCCTCAAACAATAAGGACTCACCACTAGTCTACTGGTGATAGATCAGGCTACTAAGTATGATTGGGAGCTCGAACGTCTGAACCTATGCTATAAGACATCATAGCGCAAAATAAAGGTATGCGTCAGTACTTTGAATATACAGGTATTCTAAGTGAGGTAGGCTGAGATGCATGGGTTCATATGTATGATCATTACTAACTGAATAACATTAGTATAACTGAATGAGAGTACATGCATGAATACGTAAACTATAACTGAGGTCTTAATAACACTGGATACTGAGTTCTAAATTATTAATTTATTGATATCTGAGATCCCTGATACTGTATTACTATTATCTGAGCGACTGTATTAGACAGTCCTGATTATGTGGAATTATTCTGAGTTCCGTACTGAACTGAGTGGTTTTGTTTGACAGTCCTAATTTCTGTAGAACTGAACTGAGTTCTATTCTGAAGACTAAAATTGAGACTATGGGAGGTAATCATCTAACCGACATGACCCTTGCTGAATAGATTAGGGTCCAACCTGTAATCCCAGTTGGAAAGGTGTCAATACCATGCCACGGGTAAAGACAATTGTGAGCTAACCCTCTCTGACAAGAAGATCTTTTTTCAACCCTCATTAGCAAGAAAACTCGTATGAGATGTATCAACCCTAGTCTGGCAGCAAGATATCTCAACCTACGCTTGCTACGTAGTTCTATAATGCAGGGATTGCTATTAAGGGTCAAACCTTCTGCTGGAATAAATGCTCCCATCCCTGGGTTCGCTCGGTGCTGAATTACTGAACTGATTCCTAGTTCATACTAGGCTTGACTGAACTGTTACTGATTATACTATCTAACTGAACTGAGTTCACTGAGTTTCGCTGACTGACGGAATACTCTAAATTCTGTTATCTGACTAAATTTACTGAGTTCTGAACTGGATACTGAACTAGACTGGATTGATACTTAGTCTACTAAGTTTTTCCTGAGTTCTGTAACTGACTGAGAGTACTACTGATCGTTACATGACTGAGATTATTCTGTAACTGACACTGACTCTAGGTAAGCAGCTGAATTGTCAAGTATTAAATACCCCTAGGACTCGATAGCATGAACAGTAAATCACTTCATGACTTTAATAGCATCATGGTACTATCTTGCTAATAATACAATCACTTAGACATCTTTGGTCAAACGCTTGCTATGCATGAGCTTGTGCATAATTGATATTACACAATAACATGTTATGTTTGGACTAGTCTAATCACATAATCATTTTGGAAAACACTTGGGGAGCATGGGTATTTCACATATCAATAAACATGTATCATGGGTTCTACATTTAACTTGCGATTCAAGAGTTTGACATGTAATTCATAGAATTCAAATAATTAAACTAGCTTGCATGAAACTTGGGACAAATCATGGAAGTAAATCACCATTAACATCATAATCATTAATACATTCAAGATCCAACATGAAATCAATTAACATATATTTATAAAAAGTTTCTTGAACTCCAGGGGTGGAAGGAAACCCTTGGATAAATACTTCACATACTTATTATTCAAATTTGTGAAGAATGATAGAGCGTTCTTGAAGGCTGAATCTTAAATTAGAGATCCTAGGGTTTGGTTCTTGAGAATTTTTTAGAAATATGAATGGATTTTGCCTCTAAAAGGGCTTAATTTCATGTTTTGAGGTCTGACACAAGTAGGAAAAAACCCAATTACCTTTGACGACGCTGCTTTTTAATGACTAAAAACTAATTTAGCGATGCGAAGACCGACGCATTATGTCGTTAGCATAGATACGATGGCCAATGTGCTGCAACGAGTCTGCGTTGGTTTACTGGAATTAGCACTGGGATCTAGGGAAAAATACTCATCAACGTGATAGGCGATATGGTGCATCGAGATCGCATCGATCCACTGGTTTGAGCTTTCAAATATGATCCAAACGAAGTTCAAAAAATCCAAAACTTGTCTGGGAACACCAACTAACATACCTGATCATTATTCAACCTAAAAATCATTACTTTAAGGTCATGAGGTTTGTGAAATAGAGTCCCCAACCTATGAAGTCTAAAATAACACTAAGTCTGAATACTTAGCTAAAATTTTCTAAGTCTGGGACCCCTTAACAAACTTTAAAAGTTTGAGTTAAGCTTAGGATTTTGGGGGGTCTTACAATATACCCCCCATGGGAACATTCATCCTCGAATGAGACTGACTAAGCTGAGAATACTGAAAGACTAGATTTAAATATGAGACAAGCACAACTGTAACATGATTCCATGACTGATATGCCGAAATTTCATACTGAACATGTATATCTGATGCATGAGTACATGGATGGGATTGCATATAAGTTGTCTGTCTTATACTGAACATGCATATCTAATGCATGAATATCTGACTGATCCGACTCATGAGTGTATGACTGGACATGTAATGGTAACTGATACTAAATTTATAAAGAAAATCTAAGAATGAAACTGAGTGAGTTCAAGAGAAAAATATTCCCTTGGGATGAGTCTGAATTTTTGGAGAAGAGGTAAGGATACTTGGTCTACATATCTACTTCTACTTCCCAAGTAGCTCCCTCAATGGACTGGTTCTGCAAAAGAACTTTGACTAGAGGGACCTCTTTGTTCCTCAGTTTGCGAATCTAGAAATCAAGGATTTTGACTAGAATCTCCTCATAAGAGAGGTTACTCTAAACATCGATACTCCCTACAGAGACTACAACTACTGGGTCACCTATGCAATTCTTTAGCAAGGAGACATGGAACACTGGATGGACTAAAGCTAAGTCTGAAGGCAACTCAGGTCGTTAGCTACCTTTCCAAAATGGTTGATAATTCGGTAAGGACCGACATATCGAGGAATGAGCTTCCCTTCTTGCAAAACCTCTTCACTTCTTTCATAGAAGAGATCTTGAAATACACATAATGACCGATCTCGAACTCAAGATCTTTTTTGCATACATCTGCGAACAATTTCTGTTGGCTCTGAGCTATCTTAAGCCTTTCCCTGATCAACTGAAGTTTTTCTAAGGTATCAAATACTAAGTCAGGCACTACCACTGTAGCCTCACTCTTCAAACCAACAAATTAGAGATCTACATCTCCTCCCATAGAGTGCCTCAAACGAAGCCATCTAAATGCGGGAATGATAGTCTTTGTTATATGCGAACTCAATCTAAGGCAAGTGGTCATCCCAACTACCTTTAAAGTCTATCGTACACGCTCGCAGTATATCATCTAAAGTCTGCATGGCCTTTCTACTTGATCATCTGTCTAAGGGTGAAAAGTTGTACTATGGTAGACTTAGGTACCAAGACCCTTTTGGAATGCCTTCCAGAAATGAGAGGTGAACTGCGTACCTGTATCTTAGATATTAGATAATGGAACTCAATATAATCTAACCAACTCCCTGACATAGAGCTTGGCATAGTCCTCGGTTGAATAAGAGGTATGGACTGGTAGGGAATGAGCTAATTTGGTCATCCAACCTATAATAACGCAAATTGAATCATCCTGACAACGAGTATGAGGCAAAACCATCACAAACTCCATGTTCACTTCTTCCTATTTCCAAGTTAGAATACTGAACTCCTACATGGACCCACTTAGCTTTTGATGCTCAATCTTAACCTGCTAACATGTCGAGCACTTAGCTATAAAATTTGCAATGTCTCTCTTTATCCCACTCTACCAATAGATCTCCAGTAAATCATGATATATCTTAGTGGCCCATGGATAAAAAGAGTAACGCACACTAAGCATTTCTGCAAGAATCTGCTATCTCAGGTCATCTACACCTGGCATACATAGCCGACCTTGACAACGCAATACACCATCTACCCCTTGGGAGAAAACCTCTATTTTCTGATCTCTGACTGATTCTTTTAACTTAACTAGGTAGGGATCCCTATCTTGCTTTTTTCTTTACCTCAAAAACCAAATATGATTCTAAACTACTCTGCACCCATACACTACCTTTTGCTGAATCGACTAAGAGGACACCCAATCGGGCAAGCTGATGAACTTCCTGAACTAACTTATTCCTTCCACCTTCCACACGAGCAATACTAACCATAGACATCCTACGAATGGCATCAGCCACTACATTGGATTTACCCGGATGATACAGGATGCTCATGTCATAGTACTTCTACAACTCCAACCACCTTCTCTGATGGAGGTTTAAGTCTTTCTGAGAGAACACATATTGTAGTCTCTTATGGTCAGGGAACATATCAACGTGCACCCCACACAAATAGTACCTCCAAATCTTTAAGGAAAAACTACTACTGCTAACTCAAGATCATGAGTTGGATAGTTCTTTTCATGGGTCTTAAGTTGTCAAGAGGCATAGGCTATGACCTTATCTCTCTACATTAAAACATACCCCAAACCAATCCTGGAACCATCACAATACACAACAAGCCATCTGAACCATCTGGTAGAGTCAAAAATTGAAGTTGAGGTGAGTCAAGTCTTCAACTCCTGAAAATTCTTCTCGCAAGAATCTGACCACTGAAATTTGACCTTTTTCTGAGTTAATCTGGACATAGGGAATGCAAAAGACAAAAATCCATCAAAAAACCATCGGTAATAGCTAGTTAAGCCCAAGAAACTCCTGATAGTTAATGGAGAGATGGGTTTGGTCCAGTTTATCACTGCTTTGGTCTTTTGGGGATCAACTCTAATGCCCTCACTGGAAACTATATGGTCGAGGAAAGCTACTGACCTTAGCAAAAATTTAAACTTACTTAATTTGGAGAATAGTTGATGGTTTCTAATGGTCTATAATACTATTCTGAAAGAGTCTGTGTGAACATGCTCACTATGAAATTAAACAAGGATATCGTCTATGAAGACTATGATGAACATGTCCAAGTACTATTTGAACACACGGTTCATCAAGCCCATGAAAGTTGTTGGGTCATTGGTAAGACCAAAGGATATGACTAAAAATTCGAAGAGACTATGCCGAGTTCTGAAAGCTGTCTTCGAAATGTCACATTCTCTAACACTAACCTATTGATAGCCTGATCTGAAGTCTATCTTAGAAAAGTAACTAGCACCCTGAATTTGGTCAAACAAGTCACTAATTTTGGGAAGTGGATACTTGTTCTTGACTGTAACTTTATTTAGCTGACGGTAGTCTATATACATTCTAAGGGAATCATCTTTCTTACGCATTAATAAAATTGGTGCACCTCATGGGGACACACTTAGTCTAATGAATCCCTTATCTAGGAGATCCTTCAATTGTTCTTTTAATTCTCTGAGTTCTTCAGGTTTCATTTTATATGGTGAAATAGATATGGTCTGAGTATCTAGAAGAAGGTGTATTCCAAAGTTGATTTCATTTTCCAAAGAAACTCTGAGAAGATCTTCGGGAAACACGTCTGGCAATTCACATGCTATTGATACTGATTCAAGAGTAGCGGTTTTTGATCCAGAGCCCTAGACTCAAACGAGATGGTAGACACATTCCTTAGATATCATTTTCCTTGCCCTAAAGTAGAAAATAATCTGACCTCTAAGTGCTGAAGTACTACTACTCCACTCTAGGATGGGCTCATTTGAAAACTAAAACTGGACAATTCTATTTCTGCAGTGGACTATGGCATAGCAGGAATGAAGCCAATACATGCTGAGAATGACATCAAAATTGGTCATCTCTAATTTGACTAAGTCTCCTGAAGTGACTTTCTAAGATACCATAAGCGGATAGTTCTTGTATACCCGCCGGGCTATGATACATTTACCCATTGGGGTAGAGACTGAGAAAGGATCTACTAGAATTTTGAGACTGAATCCAAAGTCAACAGCTATATGGGGAGTTACAAATGACAAAGAAGCCCCTGGATCTAGCAAGCATAAATATGCAAATAATAAACTTGTAACACACCAGTGACCATATCAGGAGAACTTTCCTGATTCTATCGGGACTGAAGTGCATAGAGTATTTTTGGGCATTGCCCACTGGTGGCACTGGAAGCGGCACCCTACTGATTTGGGCAATCGAATGAGCTGAGGGATGGTTATGCTGACTCTGTAAACCCACCTAAGGACATTTTCTAACTCTGTGTCCTGGCTTGCCACATCCGCAACATACGTCAGTGCTTGCTCTACAGATACCCTGATGGTTTTTGCCCTCACTTCTGGTAAAACGTATTTGTTCGGGTACTACTAACACTACACTGGGGTTTAGGGCCTAACGCCCTATCTCTATTTCCGTCTTTAAATTTTTGTACAGGAGCACTGGCTGAGGACGGAGCTGGAACTGAGGATTTTAGGTGGAACTAAGAATTATTCGCACCCTCTATCTTAGGCTGAACAATGTTGAAACTACCTATTCTCGCTCTCTTATTCCCCTTATTATTAGCCTCTTATATCTGTTGAGCATGGACCATGAGCCTGGATATGTCCATTTCCTTAATCAACATTGCGGTCCTACACTCCTTGACCACACTATTAGACACCTTTGACACAAACTTACTCATCTTTGCTCTGCTATCTACTACCACATGAGGGGCATATCTGGCTAACTGAGTAAACTTAAGAGAATACTCTTGCACCTTTATGTTTCCCTACTTCAAACTAATAAATTCCAAAACCTTTGTTTCCCTCAACTCTAGTGGGAAAAACATATCCAGAAATATAATAGCAAAATCCTCCCATTCTACGAGCCCTACCTCTGTGGCCCTCTATGCTTTCCACTGTTTGAACCATGAGTGAGCCACATCCTCAACTGATATGAAGCTAACTCGGCACTCTTACTAGTTTTCACCCCCATAATATCTATAACCTTCTGAACCTGATCGAGAAATTCCTGAGGGTCCTCATCTAACTTAGACTCAGTAAAAGATAGAGGGTTCATTAGGGTGATGTCCCGAATCCTGGCTGTAGCAGTATGGCCACTAGGTTGGCCAGAACGGCAGCTAGGCATTTATTTTGGGCTGCCACAGAATGAGCTACGGTAGTGAAAGCTACTCTGAATTTAGCGTGGGAGACATGTTCGTCCAGGGGATCTGCCTGAATGGGCTGAGGTGCTGAATGATTTCTGATTCTTCTTTTGTTAGTCTTTTTGGGAGGCATGTTCTATAAATAAAAAAGAGAGAATGGATTAGACTGAGAGTTTAACTTGAGCTCATGCTCACTCGCACGATATGAATACTAAAAGAAGGGAAACTTTTCCTAAAACATCTAATAGCCGCTTGTCCGTAAGTGTGGCGCGCAACACACCCATGCACAAGACTCTACTAGATACGGATTTCAGACTTCTTAGGAATCTGTTGAACCTTAGGCTCTGATACCAAGTTTGTAATGCCCCGAGTCTGTACCCCAGACACTACATGGTGCTCATAATTCCGAAGGACCACAAGCTAACCCATGACTGGTACCTGCTGTAATAACTGAATAATAGTATTATATTATGAAGAAATTATGAAGACACTTGCCATAAGGTCCAAAACTATAAATAAATGCTGAGAATTGAAAACTAAATATTGATACATCTATCTGAAATACTCTAGTCTAAAAAGTCTCTATTGTCTGGACAAGGATTTGATGGGACAAGTCCCCAACTAACTCTAACTACTAAAATAATCTGAGTACTAAAATACTGGAATAATAAATCTGTCCTCAAACAATAAGGACTCGCCACTAGTCTACTACAAATGGATCAGGCTGCTAAGTATGATCGGGAGCCCGTACGTCTGAACCTATGATATAAGACATCATAGCGCAAAAGAAAGGTATGCGTCAATACTTTGAATGTACTGGTATGCTAAGTGACGTAGGCTGAGATACATAGGTTCATATGCATGATCAATACTGACTGAATAACATAACTAAATGAGAGTACATGCATGAATACGTAAAATATAACTGAGGTCATAATAACACTGAATACTGAGTTCTAAATTACTGATTTACTGATATCTGAGTTTCCTGATATTGTATTACTATTATCTAAGCGACTGTATCGGACAATCCTAGTTCTGTAGATCTATTCTGTGTTCGTACTAAATTGAGTGACTGTGTCTGACAGTCCTAATTTCTGTAGAACTAAATTAAGTTTATTCTGAAGACTGAAACTGAGACTGTGGGAGGTAATCATTTAATCGATATGCCTCTTTCTAAATAGATTAGGGTCCAACCTATCATCCCAGTTGGAAGGGTGTCAGTATCGTGCCATGGGTAAAGACAATTGTGAGTTAACCCTCTCTAACAGAAAGCTCTTTCGTCAATTCTCGTTGTCAGGAAAACTCGTATAAGATGTATCAACCCTATTCTGGCAGGAAGATATCTCAACCTACGCTGGATACGTAGTTCTGTAACACAGAAATTGCTGCTAAGGGTCAAACCCTCTACTGGCAGGAATATCCCTATCCCTACGTTCGCTGGGTGCTGAATTTTACTCCCAACTGGATAGACATTGAACTGATCCTAGTTCATACTTGGCTTGACTGAACTGTTGCTGATTATACTGTCTAACTGAACTGAGTTCACTAAGTTCTGCTGACTAACAAAATACTATAAATTTTGTTAATTGACTGAATTTACTGAGGTCTGAACTGGATGCTGAACTGGACTGGACTGATACTGAGACTACTAAGTTTTTCCTGAGTTCTGTAACTGACTAAGAGTACTACTGATCATGAAATGACTGAGATTATTCTATAACTGACACTAGCTTTTGGTAAGCACCTAAATTATCGGGTATTAAATACCCCCAGGACTCGATAGCATGAAAAGTAAATCACTTCATTACTTTAGTAGCATCATGGTACTAGCTTTCTAATAATACAATCACTTAGACATCTTTGGTCAAACGCTTGCTATAAATGAGCTTGTGCATAATTGATATCATACAATAACATGTTATTCTTAGACTAGTCTAACCACATAAGCATTTTGACAAACACTTGGAGAGCATGGGTATTTCACATATCAATAAACATATAGTAATATGATGGGTTATACATTCAACTTGCAATTCAAGAGTTTGACATATAGTTCACAGAATTCAATTTCACAAGTAGACCAGTTTGCATGAAACTTGGGATAAATCATGGAATTAAATCACCATTAACATCATAATCATTAATACATTCAAGATTCAACATGAAATCCATGAAATCAAATAACTTGTATTTAGAAAGAGTTTCTTGAACTTCAAAGGGGGAAAAAAACCTTGGATGAACACTTCGCATACCTTGGTATTCAAATTTGCGAAGAATGATGGAGTATTCTTGAAGGATGAATCTTGAATTAAAGATCCTAGGGTTTGCTTCTTGATAATTTTTGAGAAAGATGAATAGATTACTCCTCTAAAGGGGCTTAATTTTGTGTTTTTGGGGCTGACATAAGGTGGGAAAAGACCCAATTTCCCCTGAGGATGCGGTTTTTTAATGACTAAAAACTGATTTAGCGATGCGTAGACCAAAGCACCGCGTTGAGTCCACGTTGGTTCACTAGAATTAGCACTGGGAGCTGGGGAAAATACTCATCGACGCGATGGGCGATGCAGTGCGTCGAGATCGCGTCGATTCACTGGTTTGAGCTTTCAAATATGATCCAAATGTAGTTCAAAAAATCTGAAACTTGTCCAGGAACACCCACTGACATACCTGATCATTATTTATCCTAACGAACATACCCAAACAAGGAAGTCATATCCTAGGGGTATAGGATGATGAGTTTTACCATAATTGTGATTATCAAACCAGTGCAACAACATTGCCTTTTGCATTTGCAGAAGTGAGGAATTGTAGCCCTTGATATTTAGGCACTAAAGTCCTTGATTTGAGAGTAAAATGTGTCCATGTTTCATACAAAGAAAAGTTTTGATTTTAAAAACATGGTAATTAGCTTGCGGCTTTAGCTTTTGAGGTGATTGATCATGCATTTTTCATATTTAATCTTGCTTCCAACCGTTAGCATATGTCATTGACTTGTTTCACCATTGATCCAAACTCAGATTATTACGAGTGACTCTAAAACAAACACAGTATCTCTTTTTTGCTATGTATCTCAGATAAATACTTTGAACCTTGGTATTTCAATGAATCCCTAAACATTTTTATTGATGGAAACTTTCTGCCAACCTTGTTTCGGCTTAAAATCATGTTTCTTTCATATGTTGGCCTTGTCTTGCTTTGTGCAATTGAATATGTTGGTAGTAAGTTTTGAAATCCTTTCTCACTTGTTTTGACATGGACTTGGCACAAAAATATGAGAAAAATGATAAAACATTTCTCTTTGAATAACAAACTTAAAATCACAAAAAATAGAGATATATCGAAAATAAAGAAAAGACAATGAATGTCCCTTTTTGAAAACAGAGAAAAGAAAAATCTATCTGAAAATGACAGTTAGCTCTAATGATTATGAGATGCGTTTAGGATTAAACTGTCTGATCTTTCCATCCAAACTTCTCACCTATTGTTGTTGAGTTAATGGACCTCAAATTGAGTTACTTCCTTAAACCAATTGTCTATATAGACCTCATTCGGTTAGTGACGCCTTGAAGGGTTTTTTTGCCAACACGCCTCTCTTATTTTCATTTTTCTTGACTCATCGTTGCCTTACGGTGCCCATGGGGGATTTTTACAAATAAGACTCTCTCATTTTTATTTCTCTTATCTTACCCTCGCCTTTCAATGCCCATGGGGATTTTCACCAATAATACTTTATGAGATTTTCTCATATTCATTTCTCTTAAATTACTATTGCCTTACAATGCCCATGAGGATTTTTACCAATAAGACTCTTATTTTCATTTCCCTCAGCTCAACATAGCTTTACGATGTCTATGAGGGTTTTCACCAGTGAGACTCTCTTGTTTTCATTTTCCTCAGCTCACCATCGTCTTACGATGTCTATGAGGATTTTCACCGAAGAGACTTATTTTTATTTCTCTTAACTCACAATAGTCTTATAGTACCCTGAGGATTTTCACCAATAAGACTCTCATTTTTATTTCTCTCAACTTACCATGGACTTATAGTGCCCATGAGAGTTTTCTCCAATAAGACTCTCTCATTTTTATTTCTCTCCTAATTCCTTATTATGATGAAAAGTAGTAGCACCTAAAACATAACATCATATATTTATAGCATGCTTAGACTTAACATTCTCAAAAATTGATCTAAAAATCTTTATTTGGTTGTAATATGGCTCTTGGATAAGGTTAGAAAGAAAGGATGACATGAGGCACAAATGACACTAAAAGTTGGGTAGGATTTACAACTTTTGGAATCTACTCAAACAAAGGAAGATTAAATCTTGCCCTAGTTTCTTTTGACTGGGTAATTATAAATTGTTTATTTGGTAGGACTGAAACCAAAGCAGGGTTGCCTACGTATCTCACCCCCGAAAGAGGAGAATCAGGTCAAATGTAATTCTAGCCACTTATTCTTTTGCATGATTTTGATTTCTTTTATTTATTTTTGTTTTTTGACACTCTTATCTCTTTTTTTGAACTTTTTTATACTCTATTCTTTTACTCGACACTTATCTCTCTTTTTTTTTCTTTTTTTGAACTTTCACTGACTCTAACTTAATTCCAAAAGAGGGATGCGAAAGAAAAGATAGAACTAAGTTTCAAACAGGGTAAATAAAGGATGACACAATGTTTGGATAGCAAAATGAAATTCTTCATCATATCAATCTTTAAAAATGCAAGTACAAAGCACGCAATATGAAAGTGGAAGATAAAGATCACTTATAACATTTTTTCCACTGCACAAACTTTAACAAAGCGTTCTTGTTGCTTCTTCTTCTTCACTAGTCAAACATTGATGTGCTATAGAAATATAGCACTTTCAAAGATTAAAACAAGGAAAACATGCAAGTTTCTGAGGCTTTTTTGTTAGATATAATCTATTTTGGGTATGTTTTGCAGGAAACCATGTTTTGGATGCTAAGATCATGAAAAAGGTGAAACAGGTATTTTGGCCACTTTTGGAGAGATTATGGATGTTTGGGATGTTTTTGACTTGATCGCGATCAATGCATGTTCGAGAGTCGAAGAAGAGCTGAAAAACTGACTCCCGACACCTACAAAGTCAGCCTACGGACCACAGTCGACCTACAAACTGTACGTAGACAAAGTGGTTTTTTCAAATCCAAAATCTCAAGAGCTAACTTGCAGGAAATTATCTATCCGCAACCAGCGGTATGCACCTACGCCCTGTACCAGACCGCAGGTACCACCTACGTTTGTGCCAGATCACAGGTATAAGGAGTAGGTGGTCACAAACCCAATTTTCTCCTAGTTCTTTTGAACTTTATTTTTAGGGTTTTATCATGTACTATAAATACCCCTTATGTACTTTTTAGTAGGAATTATGCACTTTTGATACTCAAAAACATATTTTGATTTCAATACCCAACTTTGGTCTTGGGATTCTCTTGTATTAACTTTGATTGATTATTCAGTTACAGTTGTGGGGTTTTATTCATCTTATCATTGTGATTTCATTTATGCTTTCTGTAACACCCCATATTTCCCTAGATGATACCTCCCACAGTCTCAAATATAGTCTCAGTTTAATCTCAGTTCAGTTATTCAGTTTTAATGTTGTTTTACCAAAGCATACAGATTTCAATCATTTCAGTACTTTAGTTTATAGATTTTACTCAGTTCATGTTATATGCTTGGTCATGCATCCTTAATGTCTACTAATTTTCATGTATTTTCAATATTTATAGATTCCCATACATCACAATATTTACATGTTTCACGTATCTCCAATGCCTACAAATTCCATGTTCTCTATTCGGTATCCCATGCTATACATATATATTTAGATAGTTTATTATTCCTATTCATGAAAACATGTATACCATCCTACCTTATTTAGCATACCAGTACATTCAAAGTACTGATCGCATACCTTTCTTTTGCGCTATGATGTCTTATATCATAGGTTCTGACACTCAGTTCCCAGCTCACGATTAGACTTATTAGATTCTCAGCAGTAGCAGTGGTGAGTCCTCATACTTTGATGACAGGCTTACTTTATTTCATGTCTCAGTTAGTAGTGAGTTGGAGTTAGTTGGGGCCTGTCCCATCAACTCATATTCAGTCAGTCAATTTTAGAGGCTTTTCAGACATTAGAGTCAGTTATTCAGTATTCAAATATTACAGTAGTTAACCAGTTTATCACTATTATATCAGATTCGGTCAGTTGTTTCTATAGACTCGTATTTCAGTTATTAAAACCTTATGGCATGTCAGTATTCTTCTACATTTATGATTACATAATTCAGTGCTCATAGTAGATACCAGCTCATGGGTTAGCTTGTGCTCTCTCGAGACCATAAGCATCATGTAACGACTAGGGGGTAGTCTCGGGTCATTATACTTTTTATTATGAATGTTATTGATTTCTTCACAATCATGAGCACCTAAAACCCATAGCTAGGGTTATGGAAACCCTGGAAAATTGATGAAGTAGGAGAAGTGTGATTGTTGATCTAAACAATTACCAATGGCATATATTGTTTTATCTTCGTTATGATTGATTTCTTAATGGGTGCACACATTAGGATCCCGCCTAGATATTGCTACTTACTCCAAAAGAGGACTAGTGACAAGGAAAAGATAAAGACAATAGTAATTTAAAGTTTAACTATCGATCCACGCTTTTAGGTTTTATCTACATATGATGGTTAGGTTTCATCTAATAATTAGAGACTCAAACGTTAATAGTTAACTGGGATTAAGATAAGGGTTAGTAGTACAACACCCTAAGACTCAAAAGGTAAAGGGCAAAATCCTTTAACTTGTCCAAAAGAATGTAGAAGGTACATAACTTATCGATTCTACATGTAAGGAATTAGATTGGTTCAACAACACTCGATAATCCTATGGAGTTGAGAAGCCAGGGGAAACACAATCCTAGTGTTCACTCACGACTGATTTCAACAAAGTTAATACTATTCTTTGCTCGATATTACTACAAACAAAACCCCCCATTTACTTTTCTTGTTTTGTCCATTGACTATAACTACTGAGATCTGTTAAACCAAGTGTTCCCTTGGGATTCTACCCCAACCTTTGTTAGGTTGCTATATCTTAACAGCGAATGCTTTATTATCTAAAAAGAGGTAGTGCTTGGACGCATCAATAAATTGGCGCCACCATCAGGGAACACCGTTTTAGTAGTGAATTGAGTTTGTTGTACTTTTTAGGTTTTTGTTTTGGTTTTTGTTCTTAGTTGGGCATACGTCGGTGTATGCCTAGCATATGGAATAGATCAAACCCTTACTCCCTGTCAATCCAAATCCATAGAGGATCCTACAAACACTTAGTAGGATGTCTGAGTAGAAAAGAGTTTATAATCCTGAAGAATTCGTGATGTTGTACCTCCCCCGCCTTCATAAGGAGTGCAAGATATTGTTGATCATCAGACTAGTGAGCTTATTGCTTAAGCTGAAGAAGAGAAGAAGGCAATAGAAGAAGCTCTGAGGGTAGCTAAAGAGGCAGAGCTTGCTGAGCAGAGACAAGCAGCAGACTGTCGAGCAACACTCAATGGAAACCAGAAAAGAGCTAGAGGTGCTAGTGTTCAAGTAATCCCAGCATATCAATAAACGCATCCATATATAGATGATGAAGAAGATCTAGGATATGTTGAGCCGACCAAGACTGGATCCATAGTACCTCCTGTTTTCATGGTACCTCCTATTTTACCCCCAAGGCATCAAATTTGACATCACAAGTGTCGTGGTCCAACTTTTGAATTTGAAGGGTGTGTTTGTAGGATTGCTTACCGATGATGCAAATTTGCACCTTGTAAATTTCATTAGGATCTTTACCTCATATACCATTTTATGGGCAGATCAGGAAGTACTTAAACTGAGGCTTTTCCCCATCTCACTTATAAGAGAAGCATCTTTATGGTTAGGGGAATTGCTAAGAGGCTCTATCACGACTTAGAATGAGTTACACTGGCAATTCTTAAATAGGTTCTTTTCTCCATCAAGGATGTTGCAGTTCAATAATGAGATCTAGAATTTCAGGCAGTTGCAGTCATAGTCCATGTACGAGGCTTGGTCAGGTTTAAGAAGAAGCTGAGCATGGTACAAAATCATCAATTGTCAGGAATGAGCTTATCAGAGATATTCTACAAATCCCTGACCACCAGTTCTAGAGCCATAACAGACACCATCTTTAGAAGAGCTTTTATGAGACTACATTGGAAGGCAGCGTCAGAGATGTTAGATCGGATCTTACTCACTAATCGAGGGTGGAAAACTCAGGAGGCTAAGAGGGGATCTATTACTTATGCTATTGGAGGCTCCTACGACTATAGAACAGTTGATGATACAGTAGCGCAAGAATTTACATTACTTAGGACTGATTTAGGGGTGTTAGCAAAGCAGTTTGCAATAGCGACTTCTAAGAAAGTGAGTACAAAAGCATCATAAGGGTCAGCTTCCAAAGGGTATGAGTCAGAATTAGAAGAGGAAGCTAATTATTTGGATCATCAAACTGCTGGTTTCTGGGCCCAAGGGCAAGGGAACCAAGGTTAGAACTACTATGACAGATACAGAAACCGTAGTAGAGAGTGAGATGGTGACTGGAGAAAGAAAGATAGCTACAAAGAGAAGGGAGATAGATACATTCCACTTGGTAGACGCAATGCAGAATCCACAATGGAGGAGATGCTAGCTAAGCTGGTGAAGGGTGACAAAAGTCAGGAGACCAGCCTTAAGGAGATTAAGGCTGATATTTCAGGGTTAACCCAGAAAGTCGAGTCACATTCCACTGCTGTCAAGCAGTTGGAGCACCATTATGGGGAAATGTCAGCAACTGTAAACTAGAGGAAGCCAGGTACCCTTCCAAGCAACACAGTGCAAAATCCAAGAAATGATGGTCACGTACTTGTTATTACCATGAGGAGTGGTATCACTACTATGGATCCCCCACTATCTACTGCTGAATTTGTTGATGATAAGACACTTATTGTTGAGACTGAGAAGGTAACAAGTGATAAAGGCACAATTGTTGAAGATAAAGATAAGGGTACGATCATTGATCCAGAAGTCAGACAGATCCGGAGACAACCCCTACCTTTTCCTCAGCGATTGAGGTAAAAGAAAGAGGAAGATAAGTTCAAGTGATTTATTGAGATACTGAGAGAATAGAGCTTGAACATACCTTTTCTTGAGGTGTTAGAGTAGATGTTTGTTTATGCCAGGTTCATGAAAAATTTAGTCACAATTAGCGATATTTGAGGATGTTGATAATGTACACCACTAAAGTGCGTCACAACTAGGTCCCTGGCATAGAAAAATGGGTGATCCCGGAGCATTCACTATACCATAAACTATTGGGTTATCCCTATTTGCCCAAGCCTTTTATGATTTATGGACCAGCATTTAATTTGATATCAGTGTCTATATTCAAGCTATTAGGCTTGAACCCTCTGAAACCAACTTTGATGCGGATATTGATGGTTGACTACACAGTGAAGAAGCCTATGGGAATCTCATTTGATGTGATCATGAGGTAGGATAACTTCATATTTTTTACTTACATTGTCATCTTGGACTATGAGGTTGACATCGAGATGCCAATTATCTTGGGAAGACCATTTATGGCCACAGGCAGAGCTACGGTTGATATGGAAAAGAGTGACCTAAAATTCTGAGTTAACAGTGAGGAGGCAACATTCAACATCGAAAATTCAATGAAGCAGCCAACAGTAGATTAAATTAAAATATTATTTAATCTACTGTTCGTGCGCCCAAGGAGTGTGTAACACACTCTCTTTGCCAAATCAGAATTTTGTGCCTGATAGGTACCAATCTTCGTACTTGAGGGGCCTGATAGGTACAGGCCTTAGTTAAGGAGTCTAAGTGAATTTTCGGGATAAGTTTGAGGGTTTGGCGATGACTTAAGCCAAAAAAATATGTTGGGCTTCTCCGCATCCCATCGACTTATACCTCCAATCCTTTAACTTCAACTCAAGACTTGAGATTGATGCCTCATTCTTGGAACTACATTATCCTCCATAGTCGACCTTTCAGTTGCTATTTTTCGCTTCCATAATTGGTCTTCTAGTTGTTATTTTTTGCATTCATGACGCCATTACCTCTATATATATCTATATAATATATACACAAAATTTTCCATTTTTAATGACTGAAATTTTTGCTTAATGTTAAACACAGATTGTGTCGGTTGTGTGACGTCGATATGCAAGACAAGTTTCCATTATGGGAAACAAAGTTCCATCTCATTTTTTGTTTGTTCAAGAGAAAAGTCATTAAAAAAAACCCTGAACTTGTCTGCTCAACTTACTTTAGCACTTAAACTAAACTTTTATTTACTTACCCCCTTAGCATCTTTAAAGTGAATTAATTTCACCCTCAAAATCACAATCCTAATCTCACTACGGAGAGTGCACTACACACGCGTCATATCAGTGCCAAATCAGTGCCAGGTCATTACCACGTAAGAAAGTAAAAGTTAAAAAAAAAATAATCCCACACACATATTATTTTTATATATTTTTAAAAAAAAATAAAAAATATATATATTTACTATTTATATATATATATATATATATATAAAGTATATATATTTTAAAAAAAATATATATATATATATATATATACTATAAATATAAAAAAAATTCCGCTCTTCTTCACACCCTCTCACCCCCCCCCCCCTTCTTCAAATCAAATGCCCCCCCCCCCCCCTCCCCCGCTCTTCCACTCAACAAGAATGCCATTTGTCATCCCATTGGTCTTATACATTGGCTGATATCTTTGGAGTCATAGTGAGGAGGATGTAGCTTCTTGAATACTGTTAATGCTATAATAAACAACCCCTTCAAACAAGAAAGAGCTAAATCAGTAATTCAAGATCGAACTCTTTCAAGAATCAGTATAATTAGTACCAAAAATGAAGTAATGGATGAAAATCCCAATGTTTTGTAACGACCAAAGTACGTATCAAATAAGAAAGCTCCAATCAAAGTGGCGAAATTAGTTGTTCCATTGAAGACATTGATCAGTGTAACAGCTGAGATGTGCTTCAGGTTGAAAACTGATGTGAGATAAATCAACAAGTCGGAAAGTGTGCCAAAACTCCCAAATTCTCAATCTTTTACTCAAAAATATCTACAGAAATGGCACAAACAGTCCCAAATTCAAAAATGGCATAGATGGTATTCGCAATGAAATTCTTGGCAAGAACCAAACTTATTCATCAATTTTGAACCCTTTTTGATTGTCTAAAAATGAAATTTTGGATCAATTGGGACTTGATAGGAAGGGGGTTACGAAGAAGACAAAGAAATGGGGTGGGGTTACAAAGAAGATAAAGAAATGAGGTGTTGGGGGGGGGGGTGAGGGTGGGGAAGGGGAGTGACGAAGAAGATGATGAAGCTGGGTTCTTGATTTTTTTAAATT
>NC_061118.1:88812544-88896293 GCF_002878395.1 Capsicum annuum | reverse complement strand
AAAGTGGGCTCTTTTTAAAAAAAAATTCCACTCTTTTTTCCTTTTTTTTTGTCACGTCAGTCGTAAGAGTGAATTTAATTTACTTGAAAGTTGTTAAGGGGGTAAATAATTACCCAATTAATTTAGGGTGTAAAGTAAGTTTTGGCGACAAGTTCGGAAAGTTTTGATGTCTTTTCTCTTTGTTCAAACTCTATTCTTGGTATCACCAACTTCTAGTTCTAACTCTAGACCCAGTAAAACGTTGGAAATAGCAGCGTCAGTGATTATTAACCCACAACCTGTATGATTTGATTTTTATGGGGCTGCTCCTCCCTTAACCAGAGCTCTCGGGTTCGAGCCCTGAGTATGAAAAAATCTTTGATAGAGAGCGCTACCCCCCGAATGAGGCCCTACCCGGCGCGAATCCAAATTAGTCAAACTCCAATGCGGATACCGGATACCGGATGGGAAACCAAAAGAAAATAGAAAACATGTACCAAGAAACATGCAAAACATATTGGGACCAACTCCTAATTCGGCGTGGAAGGAGGATGATAGTCTTTGAACTTATGTAGGTAAGTCCAGAACGTTGCTCAAAGTGTAAAAATTCATTCCAACACAATCCAAGAAGGAAAATTAACGCAAGGGGATTAGGTAGATTGTCACCATTCCCATTGATGAAGTCAATTTCCCGCAAATGAATGGCGCATGGACGCCAGAGTAGAATTGTACGGTAGTCCTAATGACCTCTGGGGCTTATTACGTTTATCAGATATGACGACGGACCACATCAAACATTGTTCAGGAACGCAAACGATGAAGAGACCAGAAAGCCCTACTACTAATCCTTTCTTCTCCCACCAAGGGGCAGAAGACCAGTTCCAGCCACATGTTCAATCAAATCCTGTTGCTTTGTTCTAAATACTGTACTCCCTCCGTTTCGAAATAAGTAAATTGTTGAGGTATTTATTGATGTTTCAAAATAAGTGAATCATTGAATTTTTTTTCAAATTTGCCCTTATGATTTAACAACCAATTAACTTTTAAAAAGGTATTACAAGGTCATCCTTTTTTCTTTTTTGGGGGTAAAAATGAAAAGTTGTGATAAATTTATGTCTTAAATGCTTTTTCCTTAATATGTGTCAAAATCCAACAATTCATTTATTATGAAACGGAGCGAGTATTTTTCATTAGAAATTCAGTTTATATGTACAAATTATTAATTTGGAACATGAACAAATTGAACAATTTATCTTTTCCTATTCTGCCTGGAACCTCTAAGGTGACAGAAGCAGGGGGAGGGTTAATTACACATTACACGATCTTTTAACATTCAAGATGGAGGCAGTTACAACAAAGACATGAATAAATTCACGATACATAAATCTATTACATACATTTTACATTCTTGAAAATCTAAAGGGTTCTTTAACAGACATTAAAAGCCCATTAATGCACCTGAATAGTAAAATGCAACTTCCATCATGTGGAAGTTATATTTCAGGCTTCAACTTTACATCCCCATTTGGTAATAGACTTTGTGCTTGAGCCAAGCGTTTTGCCTCCTGCTTACCCGAAAACAATGTAAGCAGACATTTCAAGAACATAATTGAAGTGTATCAACAACTCAGTGTCATCAAAATTGAATGGACAAAAATTATTTAGCAGCCTTCCGCAAGATACTGCACAAAGACGCATCAATTGCACAGAGGGCATACATGAAAGCGTCAAGTAATTTATTTTATCAACAGTACGCATTCCTTGAAATTAAAACTGCAATGCTGTCAAGTAGCACTAGCCACTGTAAACTAAAATTCCAGCAATGTTTTTGTCCGTCTATAGAGAGAGAGAGCATAGCATAATGCAACAATTTGAAAGAACCAGTTAATTGTTCCCATGAAAGGAAGTTCTAGGTTCAAGACTTATTGGCACTTATAACCAAAAAGAATTTCCACGTGGTTGCATGGAAACAAAAACAGAAACACCAACACATAAGGGATGTGTGGACTGTTAAAATAAAAATAATATAATTATTTTCTATCGATTACATTTCACACTTGAGCCAACACATTCTTTTTTCTTACAGTGTAAGATTGCATATATCCTCTATCAATTCCATCTTACACTTTAACCAACACGTTCTTTTTTTATTAAACAGCGTAAGATTGCATCATCCTCAGATTGAGAGCCTCAAACATTCCCAAATGATCCTTAGATGAAACCTTCCATTTCCCCTGCCAGTTCAAGGACCTTAATTTTCTAGAAATATCGTGAAAAAGTCCATCAACATCTCCTAGATCAAGTAATTTGTGCTGAATCTATAAGATGGCGGCTGATGGAGCATTAACTTTACAACTATTCAGAGGAAAATATGCTTGATATATTATATTAGCTTGAAAATTAAAATGCTCATATTATCAGTAGTACTGAACAAGCAGACAGAACTTACAGCTGCAGAAGCTGCACGAATATCCCTATAAGCCTCCACTTCCTCAGGAAAAGCCTGCTCGAGCTCCTCCAATAGATGCCCTCGCAAACCCTGTGACAGAAGTAGAGAACTCAATACTTCCCTTTTTGAAGTGATAGGTATTATTGTATTGATGACAAAAACCAGCATAAGAAAGTGCTGCGATTACATCCAAAAAATAGCAAAAAAAGCCCAGACTATCCATCCAAATGATTCATCGAACCGTCAGTTTCCTATGCTCTATCAATTTCAGTTTACACCACAAAGGTATCAATGAAATACAATCAGAGTTGACAAATCTTCAGAAATGAATTCCTTTGTGCTTTAAAGCACCTTGTATTTCTTTGTTGGTATTGAGTTCCATGTTTTCTAAAGATCCTTATAAAGACCTTCTGCTCCAATAAGACAGTAGTAGTTCATTAGTGAGTCATTACCCATCTAATGCCCAAATAATTCAGAAAAATCTGCTACAACTGTGAGATGGAGCACAGTGTAGGAATAAGTAATTGACGGTTTCTGTTTCCTCCTCACGAGTAAAGAACTCAAATCACTCATACATTCAAGGCTTCTCAAATTTTGTAGCAAGGAAAATGATGTAGGAAGAAAACCTAGTGGAAGGGATCCAAGAATGTAAACATTGCGTATAAATTGGAAATGTAGTTGTTTTTTCTTTTTGCTTTTGAAAACATTAACAGTAAGTAGAAATGTAGTAGAGGAAGGTCAAGGATATCCTGGGAGGAGATTTTCTGATGGAGAAATATTCTCCTGAGCAGATGTATCAGTAGACAAGATTAATATAATTAGTTTTGGGAGGTGATGCAAATTAGTCCTAAGAAACCCTAATTAACAACAAAATTAAGGAAAGAGGAAAACCAAATACTACGAAGCCTATTTTGAAATTAAGAACACGAAAAAAAAGAAAAGAAGAAAAAAAGACAGGATATTAGACACAAATTAGGAAATCAAGAGCAACTAATGGGTATATTAAACCCAAAAACCTCACTTGATTAATCCACAAAAGTTCAACCAATCTCTCAACTCTAAAAGTGGAGTAGTTTCAATATTCAACATAAAACTCAACACAAAATAAAAGAAACTACTATTTATACTAGAGGAGCTACTAGTTATTACTATTCTACCCTTAATGAATTAAGGGCCTTATTTGGTGCTCCCTAACAAGCTCTAACGCCTCCCTCTTTGCAAATAGTCCTTGTAAGGCTTGAAGTTCCCTTGCTTGACTCCTTGTAAACGGTCTTGAGGCAACATGGTTTGCATCACTCTCCCCTCCTTGAAAGGAATTTGTCCTCAAATTTGACTTATTGTCCTCTTGCACATCAAAGAGGGAGAGGAGAGATCACTCACATTGAAAGTGTTATGGACTTGATAATCCAGAGTTACGTCAATCTTATAGGCATTGTCATCAAGTCTTTCAAGAACTTGAAATGGACCATCTAGGCATCAACTTCCTTTTTCTTTTGTTTGGGAACCTTTCCTTACGAAAATGGATCCATACCCAATCTCCCGGTACAAACACAACTCTTTTTCTCCCTTTGTTTGCTTTCTTAGTCGTGTCTTGATTTTTCTTCTCAAGTTGGAGCCAAACCTTCTCATGGAGTTTCTTCATAGCTTCGACCCTTTGATTACCATCTAAACTCCAAACAACATCTTGAGGCAAAGGGGTGAAATCTAAAGGGGTTAGTGGATTAAAATCATAAACAATTTCAAAACGAGTCATGCCAATAGAATTATGAATTACTCTATTATATGCAAATTCAACCAAAGGCAAATGCTCCTCCCAAGAGGTCAATTTTAACCATGGCCGAAGCATTGCACCCAAAGTCATATTCACCACTTCGGTTTGACCATTGGTTTGTGGATGACAAGAGGTGGAAAACAACATTCTAGTCCCAAGGCAGCTCCACAATACCTTCCAAAAGTGGCTTAACAAACTTAAAGTCCCTATCACTCACTATGGTCTTGGGAATACCATGCAACTTGACCAAATTCTCAACAAATAAAGATGCAATATGAGGTGCCTCATCACACTTATTAAATGCAATAAAATGAGCCATTTTAGAGAATCGATCAACCACCACAAAAATGCTATCATTTCCTCAATTAGTCCTTGGCAAGCCAACACAAAATCCATAGAGATGTCAAACCAAGATCTTTGAGGAGTAGGGAGTGGGGTATATAAGCCTTGGGGAAGAAACCTAGATTTAGCACTTCTACACTCAACACATTGACCACAAACTTTAACATCAATTCGCATTTTTGGCCAATAAAATTGTTCTTTAAGAATCCCCAAGGTTTTATCAATACCAAAGTGACCCATTAATCCCCCATCATGTGCCTCCCTCACAAGAAGTTCCCCTCCACGAGGTGGAGCTCATGGGCACCACACAAAGTCTTTTAAACAAGAAACTATCAAACTTAGAAAAGGAAATAGAAGTTCTATCCCTTGTTCATCTTTCCTTTTCCCATTCTTCCCAATCTAGAAAAAGTTTTGAAAAATAAGGGTCCTTGGGATACGATGTCTTTAAGCATTCAAAACCCATCAATTTAGAAGACAACGTATTCACCAAAACATGTTTTCTTGATAAGGCATCGGCCACCACATTTTCCTTCCCCTTCTTGTATTGGATTACGTAGGGAAAAGTTTCAAGAAACTCAATCCACTTGGCATGCCTTTTGTTCAACTTTTCTTGGGCCCGAAGATATTTCAAGGACTCGTGATCGGTCTGAATGACAAATTCTTTAAACCACAAGTAATGTTGCCAATTGGTCAATACTCTAATTAAAGCATACAATTCAAGGTCATAAGTAGAGTAATTTAAAGTTGCACTTTTTAGCTTTTCACCAAAATAAGCAATGGGCTTTTGGTCTTGCATTGAGACGGCTCCAATGACTACTTTACTAGCATCACATTCAACTTCAAACATTTTCGCAAAATCGGACAACTGTAACAAAAGAGCGGAGCTAAGCATAGATTTCAAAGCTTCAAGCGCTTTTGCTTGCTCATCACCCCACTTGACAGGCTTATCCTTTCGAATTACATCGGTGGACGGCTATGGTGCTAAACCCTTTGACATATCTTCTATAAAAACTAGTCAATCCATGAAAACTCCTTACATCACTAATGGATATTGGAGTTGGCCAAGTTCCTATAGCGTCTATCTTAGCTTCATCCACTTCAACACCCCGGAAGCTTACAAAAAATCCCAAAAAAACAACTTCATCAACACAAAAATGGCACTTTTCAAGATTGGCAAATAATTGCTCGTCTAAACACATCAAAAACACACTTAAAATGCTCAACATGGTCATCTATGGATTTACTATAAACTAAAATATCATCAAAGTACACTACAACACATAACCTTATGAATGGTTTCATCACATGGTTTATTAACCGCATAAAGGTACTAGGAGCATTGGTGAGACCAAAGGGCATCATCATCCATTCATATAGGCCAAACTTGGTTTTTAAGGCGGTCTTCCATTCATCACGGGGACATCTGGATTGATGGTACCCACTCCTAAGATCAATTTTTGAACACACACAAGAACCATTAAGCTCATCTAACATGTCATCTAATCTAGGGATAGGGTGGCGATATTTACCGTTATCTTGTTGATCGCCCGAAAATCAACAGACATCCTCCATGTGCCATCTTTCTTTGGAACCAATATGACCGGGACAGTGCACAGGCTCAAGCTCTCTCTTACATATCTTTTGTGTCTTCTAGGTTACTTCGATAAGCCAGTTTGTTTGGTAATTGAGAACCCGGTATAAAGTCAATTTGAAGTTCAATACCCCAAAAAGGGGGTAATCCACTCGGAAGCTCCTTGGGAAAGATATCATCATAATCCTGTAAAAGACGAGAAATAGAATGGGGCAAGGATTAAAGAACTTTGGGCCTCAACCTCCTCCCTAACCTCCTTGTACTTAGTCAACAACAACACCCTATCACTCCCCTCAAGTTTCCTCTTTTCTTCTTCTATGGCAATGACATCTTCACACCCCTTCCTTTTACCCTTGCTTTTCTCCTTCAACTCCCTCATCTTTTGATAAACTTCATTAACTTGCAAAGGTGGCATAGGTTGAAGAGTGTATTTGTGACCATTTAAGACAAGTGAATACCTATTGGTCCTTCCGTCATGCTTCGTTAAACGATCATATTGCCAAGGTTTTTATAGGAACCACATCACATAAGATCTCATCACGGTAGTTTCCAATTTTGAACTTGATTAAGACTTGGCGATGTACCCTCAATTCTCCACACTCGCTAAGCCATTGAAGTTTGTATGGTGTGGCATGCTTAGTTGTAGGAAGCTTCAAGAATTCCACTAAAGTGGTACTAGCAACATTGGCACAACTTCCACTATCTATAATCAAGGAACAAACATTCTCTTTGATGAGACATTTGGAATGAATGAGGTTCTCTTTTTGGCTTGGATCATCCATAACTTTACTAATCATGACCCTCCTCACCACATAGTTAGGCACTGTAAGCTCCCCTTCTTGAGACAACACCTTCTCTGCTGGAACTCTCATCATCAACCCATTAGGAACAGTAACCTCCCCTTCATAAGGGTCATGATCTTCTTCATCAACCTCAAAGTCATGATCATCTTGCTCATGCTCTTCCTCTTGACCCACCTCATCTTCATAGTATGGTTCTCCTTCATGAAGAACAATCACTCTCCTATTGGGACAATCACTATTCTTGTACCCCAACCTTTGCATTTGTAACATTGAAAACCCTTGGGATCTTTGATTGAGCTATTGTTAACCCTTTCTTTTGGCACATTCTTTGAAGCATCTTTCTCAAATAGTGGTTTTCTCTCAAATGGCTTTTTGAACTCTCTGCTTTTGTTCCAATTGAAAGAAGATTGAACCACCCCTTCTTTGTTCTTACCCCAAGAAGTTAAAGTTGAAAACCCCTTCGACTTGAAGGCTTTCTGTTTCTTGAGATTCTTCTCAATTTCGATAACCGCTTCTACAACATCATCAATGAATTCAAACTTGTAAAGAATCATCTTAGAAGAGATATCTTTGTTCAACCCACTCTTGAGACGAATCTTTGTATGATTAGCATCCTCTTCATACTCAAGTCTCTTGGACATGACTTAAAACTCATCATAGTATTCCTCAACACTTTTGCTTCCTTGTTTCAAGTTGTAGAACTTTGTGAGTTGTTCTTGCTTAAACATTTCTAGTACATACTTGTTTCTCATGAGTTCTTTCAACCTCTCACATGTTGGTATGTTGGCTTGACCACAAGCTCGATGAAGTCTTCTCATGGATTCCCACCAGGTTGAAGCAAACCCTTCAAATTGAGCAATGGCATATGTAGCTTTCTTGATTTCGGTCAAGTCATTTGTTTGGAAGATCCTCTCACATTGTAACTCCCAATTAAGATAGGCCTTGGGATCACTCCCTCCTTTGAAAGTAGGAAGAGTGACTTTGATTGTATTGAAGCTACTATCTCGTGTTCCACACCCTTCTTGGTTTCCATAGTACTCTCCTTGGCACCCAACTCGTTCTTGATTCCTCTCGAACCTTTCTCTTTGTGGCATCGGACCAAGTCTAACTCCTCGTCCTCTATATCCACCTCGTCTCCTAGGGATATTAACCCGAACACCATACTCCTCCTCAACATACTCATCACCCTCCCCATGTTGTTGTTCTTCCTCGAATTCACTGTCATCTTCTTGGTTAGGAAGGTTTTGGTTTGGAGGATCTTGGTGAAATAGGACTTAGCGTGGTTGAAGGACATCTCGTGGAGCTTGGTTTTGTGGAGGTGGATGTTTTCTTTGTAGTATGGGATTAGGGATGGCAATGGGGCGGTGCGGTGCGGGTTTAAGCTATACGGGGCGGGGCGGGGCGGTTTTTAAGCTATGCGTGGCGGGTTAAAGTAAGTTTTTTTTAAAATGGTGTGGTGCGGTGCGGGTATATACGGGTTTAAATTAAAAAAATTAAAAATTAGTATTATTCTCGCGAATATACCTAAAATTATATGTATTCTTTACTTAAAATTTTATGATACTTAAAATAACATGTATAACACTACAAATAAATAATTTTATAGTTTTTTAATATCTTTATTCATTTTTTAAAAAATATGATATTTGATCATTACTTGTACACGTGATACTTTTTGACAATTTCTTAGTGAAAAGTGATATAATAGAAACTAGTTGTTATTATTTTCTAGTCGTAAATTTGAAAATATTATGATTTTCAATGGAGTTACGAATTTTTCAAAAAAAGAAAAAAAAATAAAACATGGAGCGGTGCGGTGCGGGTATGCACGGGTATAAGTGTGGGACGGGTTTATGCGGGTTTAAAGGGGATGCGGTGCAATGCGGTTTTAAAATTTGTGGGTTTACAAAAAACCCGCAACGCACCGCACCATTGACATTCCTATATGTGATTAGATACAGAAATAGTGGAAGATGTGTTTCGGGGTTGCCTACTTGAAGAAGCTTGACCAATAGTTAGAGGACTTGAACTACTTAGACGACCTTCTATATTTTCCACCCTACCTTCCATATTTCCCATCCTATCGTCAATTACATCCAATCTACGACAAACACCAACAAGCAATTCCTTTAGCGACCCCAATGTAACATCTCCGAAGGGCCTTGAGATTGGTTTCCCATTATCATGAGACCTATTTTCAAAAAAGAAAAAAGACTAAACAAAAACAACAAACAATGTTAGCGTTAGTTAACCAAAATCCTCACAACACTTGTGTTTGCACACTTTAATTGCCTTACAATTGGTTTTGCTAAAGTTGAATGTTGTTTATTTTCGAAGGTGTGTCAAAGTGTTAATTTCTACTCTTGGCTAAAATGGATTTTTGTTTAATGAAAGACGGACGGATCAATTAGACTAACGGACTTGAATCAAGAAGCTACCTATGAAATTAAAAAAAAAAAAAAAAAAATGAAGAAGCACATAAAGAAACGGACTCAAGAACTAATCACAAAAAGTAAAGAATTACTTCTTGTTGATTAATTCTAAGAATCAAAAAAGAGTGTTGTAGATTAGAAACTAGTTAACAAATAATTAAAGATGTTAATTAGATATTAAATAGTTGAGAAATCAAAAGAAAAAAATGAGTGTAGAAGAAAAGTAGAAATTTAGACACTTGGAAAATTTTTGGTGTGTTAAAAGTTCCAACACTTGGAATATTTTGGGTCTGAATTTTTTTTTTTGTACAGAAACCTGCTCTCTGAACTGTATTCACGCGCTTGGGGTTTTGGGAGGGGGGGGGGGTGCATCTGGGCCGATTTGGGAGCTGCTGGCTTGCCTGGAAGCCGACGGCTGGGAGTGGAAGCAGTGCTTCACGCGGCTAAATGAGATGGTCGAGAGTTCCTTTGAACTACACATGCTCCAACCTCCCACCCATGGTAGTCATATCCCCCTTTATCGATGTCACATCCCCTTTCAATGACGCCAAATCCGTTTGCATTTTTTCTATGTTCCGAGTGAGATTCTCAACCTAAGCCACAAGAGAAACAAGGACATTGTTATCCACGGTTTGGGAACTAGTCCCTTCCATTGCAAATGTATCTACAAAGACACCTACAAAACAACGAACAAGTTAGTTCAAAAATTCTCCTCACTACACTCTCACACTTGATTACCTCACACTTAGTTCCACAAGTGTTGTAAGCTAGGCTAGTGACCCGTGAGAGATTAAGGGTGAGTCTACTCTTGCCCGAAGTGGATTTTTGTTTGAAGGACTCAAAAGAAAATCTTGTTCGGACTTGAGCCAAGAATCACAACAATTTACAAACGACAAAAGCACACAACTAACGTTAACATAAAGAAACGTACTCAAAAACTAATTTACAACCTAGGGCCTGTTTGGATAAGCTGAAAAAAAATGGCTTTTAAAAAGTTCTTTAAAAGTGCTTTTGAAAATACTGAACTTATTTTAAAAATAAGCAGTTACATGTTTGGATAAAAGTATTAAAACTGAAAAAAAAATTATTGTGTTTGGTAAATAATGCTTTCACGCACCTTTTTTTAGTCAAAATGTCTGAAATACCCTTATAGCTGTTAATAATGTATAGAGTTGATTATTAATTTTTATTGCTAAGTGTTGAATGTTTGTGTTTGAAAAAGATAGTTATATATTAAAAAATTGTTTGTTTCTTCATGGTTACGTTAAGATTTCGTATCATTAAGGTGCAATTTATGACGATACTTTATTTTCTTATTAAACTGGACTTGTTGCTTTTAACCGAGGATAGTATTAATATATATGCCGAGTTTATCATTAAAGCAAAATATATATGTTACTAATCATTATAATTACATTAATTGATAAATAGTTTCATACAAAAGAGGTACTAATATGGCTAGAGTTAAGTTCACCATAAATTCAAAAAGTGGAAATGTTCAATTAAAATGTCGAAAAAGAAAACTTAAAATCTGATTAATAAAAGTATTCTCTCTGTCCCATATTAATTGATTATCTTATAAAAATAATTGTCTCATTTTAGTTGATCACCTAACTAAATCAAGAAAATATTAATTAATTTTTTTTATATTACCCTTGTAATTAATTCGTTTTGAGAGTGTTTATGTTGTTTGTTAAGTTTCTAAAAAGATTTTTTAAGAGGTGAATTAATAAAATTACTTTTTTATTTATGATAAGTTAAATTAACATCATGACTAGTGTAAGAAAAAGCAATGAATATATAAAAATAGTGAAGGAGAATTAGGGCTACAAGGGTAAACTTGGAATAAGAATAAGGAACACAAATGTAATTTAATTGGTCAACTTTAATAGCTTATAAGCTCCCAAAAAAAAAACTAGGAATGGTTGCTTTTTTTTTTTTTTTGCTTAAAAAGGCCAAAATTGACTTCTTTTAAGCAATTATAAAAATTGCCAAACACCTTTTTAAGCAAAAAATAACTTATAAGCTATTTTGACCAAATTAAAAGCTTACCCAAACACCCACCTAGTAGGTTATTACTAGCTTGCCAATTAGTTTTAGAATCAACAAAATTGAAACCAATTGAAAACAAGGAAAAAAAACTAGGAATTCCAATTCTTTGAGCCTTTGATGACGTGGCAACCACTTATTGGCCGTTGCAATATTGTTGAAATTGGAGATTTTCTTGTTCCAAAATTTAAGTTGTTCAATTTCACAATTGGAAGAAAAGTTTCGGCTATATGGGTAGGCAAACAAGGTCTTAGGCTTTCTTTTCAAGATTCAAAAAGTTTTGACCTACTTACACTCTTTTGGTAAGACAACCTTTTTGGAAGTCTACACCCTTTCCTTTTTTGGACAATCTTGAAAAGTGACCTACCTCTTTTTGGGTAACAAGGCTTTTAGAGAACCTTCTGTTCTTTTGCCCTTTTGGTGATGTCTTGGAAGTATTTCCAAGACAAACAAGAACCCACACTCTTTCTTTTGAATTTTGGATCAAACAAATCTATTCTTGAAGCTTCTTCTTCACCACAACACAATAACAACAAGAAGCCGTCCAATAATCACCACAAAACAACTTGAAACTTAGCTTAAAGAAATTGGATTTAGACTCTAGAAGTGCTAGTGAGAAAGGAACTAACACTACATACACTCAAAACACATAAAAATATCCTAAATCCAAGTCTAGACTTTCGGCCAAGACAAACAAAAACAAGAACACTATTTTTTAATTTGTTTTTGAGGTTTTTCCAAGTAACAATCCCAAGATTTGATTTTGTTGGAACAAAATCAAGACTTGCTCTGATAGCAAATGATATGGACCAGCCAACAACACACAAGAAAATACAACAAGATCACAAGATAACAACACTACAACGAATTTCCTAGACAAACAAGAACTACAAGATTCAATAAAAGAAAAGGATAACTAGTTTGACATACAATATCCCATCATCTAAGAACCAAAACATGTCTCAAACATTAAGACCCTTAGACCAAGAGATTTTAACACCAAACTCCTACGTGAACACAAGAGGAACTCTAGAATCCCAAGCACTCACGTTTCTAGCCAAAGGAACAACACAAGTGTCACTACACTTGCCTAGTTTCGGGTGGAGCTAGCCTCCTTTGAGAGAACAATGTTTCAAATGTTACAAGTGGATATCAAAAATGAACTAAGAGCTGCAATTAACCCTAGGTAGTCTATTTATACCATATTACAAAAGGAGGCCAAAAGACCAAAGTACCCTTAATGAGCAAGGGCGCCCTTAGAGTGTAACTAGGGGCGGCCTTGATGTGTTTTTAGGGCCTCTCTTCTTCATGCTTCAATATGTATAGTCCCTTAGATGGAATTGTAATACATTCACACACGGCCATATTCATGAACATTCCTTGAAGTTTTTGTAACTCCTGAACTTGGCTCCTTGTGAATGGTCTTGAGCTTGTTGCACCCGTATCATACTGCCTTTCTAGAATTGGATTGATAATACTCCTTAGCTTATTAATTTAACAAGTTTTAAGCTGTTGTAGGCCTATTTTTTTCATTTACGTAGTTATGTAGAACAACAATAACAACTAATCCTAGTTAATGTAGGACTATTTCTTTTACTTAGGCAGTTATTTAGAACAATAGTAACAACTAACCCTCAATCATAAACTAGTAGGGGTCAGTTATACGAACCTCATTAACCTATACTCCTTCCCGTTCCCATTTATATGAATTAGTTTGACACAGCATGGAGTTTAAAAAAAAGAAAAAGAGATTTTTGAAACTCGTGTCTAAAATAAATCATAGATGTTTCTGTGGCCATAAATCATTTTTTAAGGGTAAAATAGGTATTTTAAAGTTAATTGTTACTAAATATAAAAATGTTTCATTCTTTTTGGGACTGACTGAAAAGAAAAGTGAGTCATATAAATTGGGATAGCGGGAGTAATATTTATTCGAATATTCAATAAATTTATTCATTGAGCTTTAGATTCTTTCCAACCCTGGCCTAACCTAATCAAGCAGTTATTTAACTTACAAATTTAAATCTTTCAAGTGAATTGCTATGTAGATCCCCTTTTACCGAAAACTCATGGCTGATATGTAGATCCCCTTTTCACTGGAAGCTAATCTAGAGACAGTTTATTTTTTATAGGGTCACCATAGTCCATAAGGTGTTATTTAAAATGAATGTCATATATCAAGTTAATTCATGGCCCGTTAGGGAAAGTCACTCAAAAGAGGAGGCGTTTAGGAGGTCCTTAGTGTTTGAACTTGAACTAACATAAGCTTCCACAACCATAAAATGAAAAGTCTCACACTTGATGGAAAAGGCCTCTCTCCTCTCAGTTCTTCCATACATTCTTAAACTTTTACCTTCTTATTCCTTTATGATATTTTGCTTGTATATTTGGCACAATTTTCATTGTGACTAATTTATCGCCAAAATTACATAGATACAACTGATCTTATATCTTGCCACTACTCATTTTTTCCACATGTAGTGTGTTTAGCTAGCTAAACAAGCAGAATGCACATTAAATTGTTCAAAATGAGGTTCAGTATAAAGTGATAAAGCCAATAAGCAAATCCAAATTTTTAAAACTTCCAGATATCCATTAGAACAAAAGGTACACCTCCAAACAATACTGAAGGCAATGAAATAAAAACTAACCTTGAATGCATCTGTTTTGCCCTTAGTGATTTGGTTCTTGGAGATACAACTATTCAACACATCCCTTGTAAATTCATCTGGATTCTTCCCATCATCAATCAAGCTACAACGCGAAAATTATCACATATCAGTGCCAAAACCAAAATAATTAAATTAAAAATAAGTAAAGCATAAACAGCTAATATTACTTTAGAACCTCCATTGGCACTTGAATATTGCATTTTTCTCCCAATCTCGCCATATTATCAAGCTCAACAACAAGATTATTCCTAAACCAAAAAAAATAATAAATTAAACCATACTCCGACGTGAATTTAAGATAATCTCAAGAACAAAGCTAAAAAAGGAATTATGCTTACATGCGTTGAAGAAGGGGAAATTGAGAGGAAACGTTGTAAGCAGAGACGGTGAGATAAAGCTGATGGAGAATTCCTAGGGTTTTGTCGATTGAATTTATGACTTGATTGAGATTTTGTTTTGACTCCTCGGCGGGTGAACCGGTGGCGTTGGCCGCTGAATCGACCGGTGATGCGTCATTGGATTTAGGGTTTATTATTCCGTTGCCGCCAATGCTACCGGCGGCAGAGTTATGCTGCGATGAATCCATAGCTGATGTTTGTATTTGCAGCACGCGCCAAGAGAAGTGTGAATTCGAGAATGAATTGGATCGAGTCCGAATAGATGAGTTCCCTTTACAATTTCTTTTTTTGATTTTTGGGGTTATGTTTGATATGGGTTCTTTTGATTGATAAATCGACCGTAGACAAGGTCAGCCAAATTGAGTCGTCATGAGTTGTTTGTTACGCAATATGGGATTATCAAATATAGTTCATGAATCAAAAAAAAAAAAATTCTACTTTCATATCAAATTGAGCAATTGTGTTAGGGGGTTTTATGGTATGAAAATTATTTTTACTTTTTTTAAATTATTATTTTAATATTAAAAAAATATATTATTTCATTCTTAAACTTGTTCACATAATTTATTTTAGACTTTTAACTTTATAGATAATAATATGTCATTACCAACTTTAAAGTTTATTAAATATCACCCTAAAATAATACTATCAGTCTAACAATGAAGCGTGCATCGCAAACACACTCACGTTAGCACAACATTTACGTCATGTCATTGTGTAATTCTTTTAAAAGAATATAACTATAAATATATTATTTAATAATTTAATAAAAAACAATAACCCCCAACCCCACCGCAGTTCGATCCCTCCCCCCACCTAAAGCCCATTTCATCCGTTCTGCTTCTTCAACAAACAAAATCACTCCTTTCTTCTTCTACAACTCCACCTTGCCCGCCCCCTTCCCCTTTCCTGCCCTAACTTTCTTTTTCCTTTTATGTTCATTTTTATCCTACCGCTCATGCATCTTAAGAATTCAATCAATTTAAAATTTAATTTTAAAAAAAGAAAAAATTAATAAATTAATTTACATGTTCGATATAGCCACAAGTAGAACAAAACAAGTTACATCTTATTTTGAAGAAAAAAAGTTTTGAAAATCTTAAAAACTAAAAAAGTTAATTTACTTATAAAAAATTGAATTGAATTGAATTTAGAAGAAGAAGAAATAATTATTTCTTTTCTTCTCAATAGTGAAACTTATGAAAATGGTGTTAAAATCTGCAACCCCTTTAATCATTTTTTTTTTTTTGAGAAATTAATGAAGTGTGGTAGAGATAATGTTTGTGGGGGGGAGGGGAGCGGGGAGGAGAAAGGAAATGGGAGATTTGCAGAAGCAAAAGGAGTGGGGTAGGGTGGTGGGGTTCGAAGAAGAAAAGGGTGGGGAGGGGGTATTTTTTAAAATTTTTATTAAATATTTACGATTGAATTTAATTCACTTTAAAATTGTTAAGGGGAATATAATTATCCATAAAGTTAAAGATATAAGAGAAAATACATCTTTTCCCCTTGAACTTGTCCTCCAAACTCACGTTAGCACTTAGACTTAACTTACGTTTATTTACCCCCCTTAGCATTTTTAAAATATATTATTTTCACCCCTCAAAACTGAATACCACTCTCACAACGGAGAGTGTGTTACACTCGCCTACACATCAACGTCATGTCAATGCCACATCATTGCCACGTAAGAAGTTCAATTTTTCTAAAAAAAAAATAAAATAATCCCCCACATATTATTTTTATATATTTTTTAAAAAAAAAAGAAAATATATATATATATACTATTTTATTTATATAAATATATATATTAAATAAAAAGGCACCCCCACCCCCATTTTCTTTCTTCTTTACACCCCCCACCCTACCCCACCCCTACCCTACAATGCAGTCTCACTCCCTTTTTCTACTTCTTCAAACCACCCCATCTCTCTCCTCTCCTTCATTTTCTATCTTCTTCAAACTTAAAGCATATTACCATTAGCCATTGTTGTTGTTTACTAAGCAAAAAAGAAATCTCAATTCAGATAAGAACCAATTAAATTTGTCAATCAAACAACATAATTCACGTGCTCATTTAACAGATTATTCAAAGCCACAAAATCCACAAGAATCAGAAAATCAAATTCACCATTGAACCCATACATACAATTGAAGGCAAAGAACAACTAACGGTGGCAATCACACAACACTAGGCAAAGTTGACCCGCATTAGGAAAAAAAATCATTTCTTCATCTTTTTAACTGCACAAAGCCATCAAACTTTCATCTTCTTAATAGCTCAAAGTCACAAGAATCAGATACCCATTCCAGCATTTGATCATCAACAACTCATGCATCCAAAAAAAAAAATTGAAAAGTACCAATTTTTCATCTTCCTTATAGCTCAAAACCATCAAAGTTTCAAGAATCAAAAATGCAATTCAGCATTTTATCAACAAATCATGCATCCATAAAAAAACTGTAAAGTATCAATTTGTTCATCTTCTTAATAGCTCAAAGCAATTAAACTTTGAAAAATCAAAAACCCAATTCAACACTTCATCTTCTTAATAGCTCAAAGTCAAAAGAATCAAAATCCTAATTTAGCATTTTATCATCAACAACACATTTTACAGGTATCTGAACTTATCCTCTCAAATTCACCCACTATTAAATTTCATCCACCTCACCTATCGTTTTCTTCTTTTCTCTTTTTTACCTTAAATGATGGGGGTGGGGTGGAGATAGTGGGTATGGTAGTTTTAAGATGAAAAATTGGGGCGGGGTGGAGTGGGGGTGACGAATTTGATGGGTGGGGGTTAGAAGGAGATGAAGAAATGGGGGTGGGGGTATGAAAAAGATGAAGAAATGGGTATGGAGGGTATTAAGAAGATAAAAAGGGTGGTTTTTTTATATAAAAAAATTATTAATATATATACATATATATTAAAAAGTGAGATCATATCAGTTTTTAAATAAAATAACGCGCCTTTTTTTCTTTTTTTTAAAAAAAAACTTCACGCCAGCTTAAGGAGTGAACATAATACACTTTAAAGATATTAGGGGGGTAAATAAATAAAAGTTAAGTTTAAGTGCTAAAGTGAGTTTCGAGGACAAGTTCAGGGGGAAAAAGATGTCTTTTCTCAAGGTATAAAGTAAGTTATGCAGACAAGTTTAAGGATGAAATCATGTATTTTCTCTTCTAATATTATATGTAATGTATTAAACACTTGTTTGGTGTGAGGTATAATAATTTGGAGATAAAATTCAGGATTATTTTTCCAGCATTTGATTAGAAGTATTAATTAGTCTCGAAATTATTTATCCCACTATTTTATACCACGATATCGGGATAAGTTATCACATATACATGATGGTACAACTTATTTCGGGATAACTTATTCCCAACCAAGCCACTCCCAAGTATGTGTATATGTATGTACATATATGTGCATATATTTTTTTTATTTCACCATTCTCTTACTATATCCATTACATACTAGTTGACTTTTGTTGACACGACACAATCCTTAAAAAAAATTATTTAGAGGTGTATGTTACTGAATTAACCTTATTAATGATATTTTGAAACTTTAACTTTGTTTATATTACTACTTTGTGTAGTTATTTAATATTAAGGGTAAAAAGTAAAAACATAATATAATTTTTTTCATTTTATAAATTGGAGGCGAAATGGTCTCGTGGATCTTGTACTAGTTCGAGTTTGTAAAGTGAACGTTTCTATTTAGATTTTTATCATCTGAACCCCTCAACTCAATAAAACTCAACATTTTAAACTCTATTTTGGTGTGTGTAACACAATTGCTTCCATGTCAGTTTCCACGTCATTTTTAAATGATGCATTAAATTTCAAATTATTTTTAAAATATTACATAAGAAATTAAATATTAAAAAAATAATTAAATAAGCAAATTCTACAAATTATAAAAAAAATTAAGTTTATTCCAAATATTTAAAATTCCTATTCAATTAATTTAAATTTTCAACTATACATTCAAATACACAAACACAATATTTTTTTAAAATTTTTTATTTTGAATATCTTTGGTAAATCAAATAAACTCATTTATTGCTCTTCAAATTTGAACTTTAAGATTTTTCAAGCTTATGCATGGAGTTTATTAATTTTTCAATATCCACTGTCACTCACTTTCGGTTTCAATTTAAATTTTAATCCTAAAAACAGGAAAAAGTTTGAATTGAGAAATTAATTTGCAAAATAAATAAATAAATCTCAAACGAAGGGGAAGAAAATTTGAATTCACTCGTCATTTTTAAATGTCATATAAAAAATTAAATATTAAAATAAATTTAATTAAATAAACAACATATACAAATTGTAGAAAAATTTCAATAATCATGTTCTTGATGTTTGCTAAAATTTAAACATCAAATTTATTTCAAATAATTGAAAATCCTCTCCAGTTAATTTAAATTTTTAAATATAAATTCACATACACAAACATAATGAATTTTTAATTTTTACATTTAAATATTTTTAACAAACCAACAAAAACTCCAAGCTTTACCAAACTTATCCACGGAGTAAATTATTTTTTCAATATCCACTGTCACTCACTTTCAATTCAAGTTCAAATTAATCCTAAAAAAATAAAAAACTTAAATTGAGAAAGTGAATTAAAAAATTAAAAAGATGAAATAGTGGGGCTGTAGCAGGGCGGGGCGGGGGAGGGTTGTATGATGCTTTGGGCACCACGGGGAGGGGGACTTTAATGGTTGGGGGACCGACAATAGCAGTCTTGGGGCTGTAATGGTGCAGATGAGGACAATTGAAGAGTTTTTTTTTCGGGGGAGGGGTCTTTAATGGCGATGGCAATAACAGCCTTGGTGCAGAGGAAACCGATTGATGGGGGGGCTTTAATGGCGATGGCAATAACAGCCTTGAGGCTACAATGGTGGTTTTTTTGGGAGGGGGGAGGGTTGATATGATAAAAACCATGAAACTCACGAAATGGTCTCAAAATAGTCCATAAGTAAAAAAGAAATCGATAACATAAAGAGATCAAGTAAAAAAGAAATCGATAACATAAAGAGATCAAGTCTCAGCGTCAACAACAACACCACAAACACAAGATACTCAAGGTGTAAACACACCAAAACAACAATAATATGACAAGATGTTCAACAATAACAAGATTAGAACAACACACAGTTTTACTGACACAAGAACAAACGATTACAAGAACACAAACTACTACAAGATTACAATAAAAGTAAAAGGATAGATAGATAGACAATTGATGGTATAATCTTAAGAACCCAAGAGCTTATTCCACTCTTGGATCCTTAATACCATACACAACAAAGACCTATCTCTTTCGTGACACAAGATCAGATTCTACCTCTCAAGCATCGACGTTTCCAAGCAAAACACAAGCACTAGTTATTCCATACTAGTTTTTGACCTAGTTTCGGTTTTGGTGACTCCAAAGGGAGAGGACTTGTGTTCTTATGACCTACAACATTATTGAAAAGCTAATTAGAGAAGCCCTAACATGTTCCTTATATAGCTATTACAAAATGAAAGACTAAATTGTCCATAATACCCCTCAAGGGTGAGTTGCCTATCAAGTGTAATAAGTGGACTGATTTTGGTGTATTTTGGCCATCTTTTACACTTCAATTGCACACACCAAGTCTCGGGTCCAACACGTACTCTCATAAGTCCATATCCGTGATTATTCTTGTATCATCCTCTCCATCTTGAGAGGAATTTGACCATAAATTCATGGTTTTACCTCATTCAAGGACCACTTTAAAAGGAATCACTCAAAATAGACGACAAAATATGAGATAGCACAAAACAGTCCATAAAAATATGAGGAACCCGAGCGCTAAATAATACAAGTCTCAGCCAACATCTTTATTTTGAACTTTGCTTCCTCTCCATCATGAGTCGTGTCTTTAATCGCATCCAAAACACATCCCACCTCTTTTGTTGGTGGCGGGTTCTTTGTGGATCTCTATATCTTCCCATCAGCATTTCTTCCATCATATAAGCATCAGTGTAGACTCCATGTCTTTCATGTTCCTTTCTACCATACTCTTCTATATGGATATATCGGTTTTGGTGAAATGGAGTTTCAGTTGAGAGGAATGATTTGGTAAGGTGGAGCTTCAGTTATGGAGCTTGGATGGAAGGGAATTGGCTTCCAAGTCCTTCTTGTTGGGCTTAATCGAATTGAGGGGGAAGTGACTTATTTAGATCTCGGGTTTGAGGACATTTGGTAGCTTGGGTTATGTCTATGTCATTTGGTGGTGATCTTGGAGGATTGATCGATTGAGGTAAAGTTTCGGGAGTATAAACACGAGATTTCTTTCAACTCTTCACTCGATCCAACCTCTCAAGTATAGTAGACATATCCGAGCCTAATTTTTCAAGACCCGCATTCGCCCTAGCCATGTCTCAGGAAATAGAATTAAGGTGGACTAAAATGGTTTCCATTATGGCCAAAAAGTTACCTACAAAATATAAAACATGTTAGTTGTACAAAAATATCCTCACTCCCTCTTTTTATTTCTTATCTCTCGGATCCCTCACACCCAATCTCACAAGTGTTGTAAGCTTGTTTGTACTCCGAGAGGCATTGAAAGGTGAACCCAATATTTACAATGACTCCAAAAAGTAAGGAAAACACACAAGGACGTATTACAGTGACTCAAAAGAATTAAGACACACAAAGAAAAGTTAACACGAAGAACGGTTTCAAAACTAACTTACAATCTAGTACTAGCTTGTAATTTAGTAATGGAATTAACAAACGAGACTAAAGAACAACAAATTGAAACTAGAAGATCAAATTTGAGCTTAAAAATTGTTGTGTGAATAGTAATTGGTGACGTGGCAGTCCACTAGTGGTTCGGTTCTTGACCAATTTTAATTCACAATTCACAATTTGGACTTTGGTGGAAATTGTTTAATGGGGGGAAATACAAACTAGTTTTTGGAGCTCCTTTTTCAATTCAACTTTCAAGACTCAAAAGTCTTGACTAGACTTGTACTTCTCCTTAAAACATGGACCCTTGTTTTATGAAAAGTGGTTGAGATGTGATGTAAAGTCTTTTGGTGGTTGGGGGTCTTTCAAGACTTAACAAGTACTACACCTTGTCTATCACCTTTCTAAGATCTAAAGTTCACTTTAATGTTAACAAAGTGATGAATATGGTGAAGAAATTCAAGAACACAACAACCGCAACAAGAACAACCAACAACAATCTCCCAAGAACAACAACAAGTCCACCACAACAAGGTCAACTATCTCACGGCCAAGACCACAAGGATAACAACAATAATCGGTGAAGTCGCCTTTGTGTTGTGTTTTCTGTTTTATAAAAGATGAAGGTTGTGATGAATAACAAGAACATAACAACAACCTTTCAAGATCTACAACAATACCATAACACAAGGCCTTTAACTCGGTCAAGGCTAGAACAACAACAACATCCAATTGGCCACACTTTGTTCACAACAACAACTTTCAACAAGTTCAAGCTCAAATCTAGATCTAGACTCAAGTGTTAGTGAAGAACAAAACTATCACTAGAAGCAACAAAACAAAGCAAACACACCTAGATCTAGACATCACAATCTCGGCTAAGACAACAACAACAACAATTTCAACTTTCTCAGCTAATAACAAAAATAGACAGATTGTACCTTCACTGAGATTTTCAGTTTATTTTTTCAATAATTTTTTATTTTATTTTTCAACTAACAAGCCCAAGATTAATCTTATGGGAATAAGATCAAGCCACGCTCTGATACCAAATAATACAATAAAAACCACGAAACTCATGAAATGGTCTCAAAATAGTCCACAAATAAAGAAGAACCCAAAAGCACAAAGAGACCAAGTCTCGGCTTCAACAACAACACCATAAACACAAGATACTCAAGGTGTAAACACACCGAAATAACAACAATATGACAAGATGTTTAATAATAACAAGATAAGAACAACACATGATTTTACTGACACAAGAACAAACGATTATAAGAACACAAACTACTACAAGATTATAATAAAAGTAAAGGGATAAATAGTTAGACAATTGATGGTATAATCTTAAGAACCCAAGAGCTTATTCCACTCTTGGACCCTTAATACCACACACAACTAAGACTTATCTCTTACGTGACATAAGATCAGATTCCACCACTCAAGCATCGACATTTCCAAGAAAAACACAATCACTAGTGATTCCACACTAGCTCTTGACCTAGTTTCAGTTTTGGTGCCTCCAAAGGGAGAGGACTTGTGTTCTTATAACTTACAACATTATCCAAAGGCTAATTAGAGAAGCCCTAACATGTTCCTTATATAGCTATTACAAAATGAAAGACTAAAATATCCATAATACCCCTCAAGGGTGAGGCCCCTATCAAGTGTAATAAGTGGACTGATTTTGGTATGTTTTGACCAGCTCTTACACTTCAATTGCACACACCCAAGTCTCGGATCCAACAAGCACTCTCATAAGTCCATATCTATGATTATTCTTGTATCAGGGTCTTTTTAAACTTTTTTAGTTGTTTAATGTAAAAATGACAAAAAAATGATTCTCACTCGTACCCATGCGCGTGCAGTCACGCATTTCGTTCAGCTCAGCCGATTTTTTAACACATAAGCTTGGTCAACAGTCAGAAGGGTTTAAAATATTGTGTTTTGATGAGTTCAGGGGTTTAGATGATAAAAGGCTGAGGAGAGGTGTGCATTTTACAAATTCAAATAAGTACAAGAGTCCACCGAGCTATTTTGCCTTAACTGGACAAGTAAATTAAAACAACTATACTATGAGCGCCAAGCGATAAAAAATGAGTATTATCTATTGTCTATATAAATAAATAAGTTGTGATTGTCATTAATAGAGTATTACATAAATTATAATTTAAAATCTAAATAAATATAATCTTTAAAAATCTTGTCTTATTTATTTTCATTATTTTGTTTTTCCTACACTAAAATATATCACAGTATAAAGTTAATATTACTTATTATTTAGGGAGAATACTCACAAAAATACCTGAAGTTTGACCAGATTTCCAGTTGAACATATTGAACTTTGCGGGGGTACTATTAACCCCCTAGACTTTTTTAAAGTGGAATTATTACCCCCCCCTCCCCCGAAACTCTATACCCAGATTTGGCTGCTGGAGGTGTGAAACACGCACCCTTTCTTCTCTATTTTTATTATTTTTCCTATTACAACTATATTACTTCTACAAACAATATTGGTAATACTACAATACAAATTTTCACCATTTTTTCACCAAATTCTTGATTCTTCATTCTTGAAATTTTACTTTTAAGAAAATCTTTTCCCAAATTTCAAATTCAAATCGAAAATTCTCTTCAATAATTTTATTCAAATCACAAACAGAGGGTCCCAAAATAACTGAGCATTATGTCTATCAAAGCTCCACATCTTCAATATTTTCTTGGTCCTCTCCTTTGTTGTATAAATATATTCCCTAAGCTTTCAATTCCTCTTCTGCGAATCCTTCATTAATCTCAATATCAAGTTCTCCGCAAATTTCATTATGAATCCCATCCTTTCTCTTTTTCCCGATTGATTACAAATTCCAAATCAAACACTAATCATAAGTATATAAGTTAAAATACAAATAGATATAATACCTAGTAAATCACGATTCATACAGTAAAAGTTTAATTTTGTTGAGGTGGTGATGGTGGCTATCGATAGTATTACTGTCGGCGGCAATGGTGGGTTGGTTGGTGGTGGAAATGGTGGGTTAATTTTGCTATTTTTGATGGAATTAGAGAATACCCATTTGGTGTGTGTGTGTTGAAATTGGGTAAAATTGATATAATTGAATTGAGTGTGTTGAAGATGACTCATTTAATGTGTGTGTGTATGTGTGATGAAATTATTTTCAATTCAACAATGGAGCACCAATTTAACTCCATTGAAGAAAAGAAAGAAAGAAGAAAGAAAGAGAAGAGAAAGAGTGAAAATTAAATAAAAAATATAAAAATTTTAAAAGTCAGCAAATTGAGGGGTTATTTGATAAAAAAAAAGTTTTTAACGTTTTTAATCACTCTCACTCTCTCAAGAGGCGTGATTACACACACTTGTCAAAGTGGGCTGATATATGCCATTAAAATACAAAAAAAAAGTCGAGGAGGTAATAGGACCCCCGCAAAGTTCAGTATGCTCAACTGGATATCTGATCAAACTTCAGGTATTTTTGTGAGTATTCTCCCTATTATTTATTTGTCAAATAAATATTAGTTTATTCATTATAATTAATAAAACTAATTTTCTTATTATGACAATTTACTTCATTATAGATTATCATTAGCTTATGTACTTAATTAGTATATCTCACTTATTTGCATGAAGATAATGTTCATGTTTTTATGAAAAATTTATTACATGAATTTTTAAAAAATAAAAATATGATGATTTTAAAGAAGTTAAAAATATAAGAAAGAAAAAACTTAATGATGAGAGGATACAATTAGTATTTTAAAAATTCAATTAGCATAAAGAGGGGAGTATGACTATTGTTCAAAGTTGGGGAGTTCGATTTTTAAGATAAAGTTGGGGAGGAAAAATATTTTTCACCCGATTTTATAACACAAAATAATGTTTTTTTATATAATTGGTTATAAAGAAAATCTTTTTTTTGTTATATTTTTAAGACTTTCAAGCAAGATGAGTTGGCGTCAGACGTATGAAAAAGTTGAAGTGATTATAAAAGAATTAAACTTGAAAAGGTATGCGACCATGAAAAGTGATTTCATAATTTCAGTACAAACGATGAAATTAGATAATTTTGAAATTAGCTAATATTTTACTTAAATATGAAATAAAGTTAAAATAATTTTATTTTGAAATAATTATTTTTATCACGTATAACCAACAATCCTCAAAGAAGTTAGTCGAGTTAGTTTAATATTTTATTTTGCTGCTGATGCTACCAATAACAGAGTTATGCTACGACGACTCCATGTAGTTTATGTTTGGAACTACAACATGTAATACCCCAAATATTTCTAGCTCAGTCCTACCCTTAGTATGTACTTGTAGCACTTGGAATCTGAAAGATAAAGTTAAGAGTTGAGGGACTTAGTCATTTTGACTTCCTTAAAACTTCAAAGATTTTTAAGTTGACCCTCCGGGCTCTGAGATAATAATTTTTGAGTTAAATTATAATCAGGGGTGAAAATAGCATGTCTCGGATAAGTTTCAGAATTTTTGTACGAGGATTGGATCGGATTCAAATTAGCAAAATAGTATTTCACCGCAATTAGGCCGCATCGTAGTAAGTATCGTGGTGAGGAGGCCACCGCATCGCGGTGTAGGCCAAATCATCATTTGTCAATTTTCAGAGGGTCACTGCGATTGCACCGCGTTGCGGTGAACTCCAAAACAACAATTGTCATAATCCAATGAGTCACTGTGATTACACCGTGTGGCGGTGGGTATCGCGATGACCCACTCACCACATCACGGTGGGACCTTAATCGGCATTCCAGTTATGGATTTTAAATCTCAAGGGCACTTTAGTCTTTTGTCCACATTCCCAAACCGTGAAAACAGAAGATTAATCATAATATTGAGCAAAATATGCTCATTGCTCATCAAATCCCTCTCAATTAAAACCTTAGACTTCAACATTCAACTTCAAGAATCCCTAAAATTTCACCATTATTTTCCCAAAATAGTTTAAAATTCAAGGTTCCCAATTCAAGAATTCCAAGAATAAATCTTCAAGAGCGCAAATAGGATCTCAAAACCAAGCTTCTTTATCTAGTTCATTAATTAAGGTATATGGGGTTTTAAACAAGGATAAATATTTCATCCTTGTGCCCAAAACTAGTTTTATTTTCAAATTTACATGATTTTACATGATTTCAATATAGGGTTCATACCCATTTATTGCTATTTGAAGATTATGATGTTTTAAATGTTTTTTATGTTGAATTACATGTCTACTTTCATAAATTGATGTATATGGTTATATTTTCCAGATTTTGAGTTGAATTATGTATATTTACATTATCAAGCATGATCATTATGATGTTTTGATATAAATTTAAAGCATGGGTTATCAAGCCCTAGTTGAATATTGTTATTTCAAGAATGATTATACTTTTAAGCATCCTATGATATGATTTTAGACAGCTTTGAATATCGATTTGATCTTTTGATATTTACCTAAGATATGAAATCCACTTTACAACTTATATTCAGTTTTGAATAAACTAATGCACAGTTAGCTTTCAGTACGAAACGTTATGATTTTTAAAGTGGATTTTCCTACAGAATGAGTATATAATTAAAGGAGTAGTATTTAGCACCGAGCTGAAAGTGTGGGTTTTGCGCAAGCTACTTTTCTAGAACTGTAAGCCAACATAGGTACAGATTCAGTATTCTCATTTTTACATGGATGACAGTTACAGATTTGATCACTTAGCTCAGGTTATACTCCTTGGTAAGAGTATGACACCTCTCCCCAACATGAGGTTTTCCCTTTAGGGGAACGAGACGTTGACTTCATGATAGCTCATATGGTTTATGTCGGTTAAGAGAACCTCTCTGCTAGTAAAAGTAAATAAACAACTTTTGAGTAAGTTTCCCTAACAACAAAGATCTTTAGAATAGTTTTTAAAGTATTTTTCCTATAGTCTTAGAGAAAAGAATGATAGATAACAACTCAGTTTTTAGACTTGAAATGTGATGGCTCATCAGTTTTATACAATGTGTTTTACTATTCATGAGCTATGATTTTTAGCTTTCAGTTATTCCAGCCATGTGAGTCATTACATACAGGAGACATATTCTATAAATTTTTATAATATTAAGATATTGATTTACTATGCATTCACCCCCATATACTCAATACATCCTCAAAGTACTGATCCACATATACGTCTCGGTGCTACATTATCTCATAATATAGGTCCAGGTGCTTAGTCTCAGTAGCGTGAGTGATTTCGAGCCGTGAGTGATTTCGAGCATCTCTATCTCCATTCCTACAGTTGGTGAGTCCTCATGGTTTGAGGGCCCATTTATCCAGACCTGCAACTTTCATAGTATTTGATTTATTGTTTACAGTTTAGTCCGAGTCAGTTGGGGGTTTGTCCCAATGGCTCTCTAGTTTATTAGTAGTAGAGGCTTGTCGAACTACTAGCTATTTTTCAAACTTTCAGTATTTGTTATTCAGACAGTGTCTTCAGTTTATTCCAGTTTAGTTTTGATATAATACAACATAATTACTTGGTTCGTTTATCTTGAAATGAGTTATAGACCTAGTATCAGGCTTACAGGGTTAGCTTGAGGCTACTCGTAGTCTTGAGCATCGTGTGACGTCTCGTGACCAAGTTTTGGGGCGTTACGCAACACCATGCTAAGAGAAGTATGAATTCTAGAATGGATTGGATCGAGTAATAATAGATGAATTCACCTTTCAATTTTTTTAAAAATTAACATTTACATAAATTCCAACAAGTTTACTTCTAATATTCTCTATTCCTATTCTTTGTTAAATTATAAATAATTCATTATGTTACAATTTTCAGATGCAAAACTAGCATCTGAATACATAATTTTGAAGTTGAGATACATAATTTTGAACTTAAGATTCTAACAGTTAATTATTACATTTTTGCGCGGATACATAATTAGCATTCGAATATATAATTTTGAAGTTGAGATATATAATTTTAATTACTAAGATACATTCACTTCTGAAATTATATGGTTGAGATACATAATACATTAATTATTTGGTTTTATGGATGTATTTGGCTATTTGAAAAAAAAGGTAATTAATAAAAAGGATAGTGATTTTGTACATTTTAATAAAAATAAGTTGTGGTGTTATGTAAATTTTTATTTTTTTTATCGGATGAGGTTTGACAGAAAAAGGAACTAATATACACCCAAACTATGATAAATGATACGTATATACCCTTCGTCAAACTTTGGGTATACATATACCCTTATCGTTAATGAAATGGTACGTATATAGCCCTCACAGTAACGGTAGAGGCATATGTGTACCCAAAATATAACGGAGGGTATATATGTGCCATTTATCATAGTTCGGGGGTATATTTATTTCTTTTTCATTTTAATTTTTTATCCCAAATAATTAATAAACCTACTACCCAATCCAATAAACCTATTGAACCCATTCAAACCAACTCAACTGACCTCCATTTTTGTTCCAAATTAGATACTCCTTTTGTTTTTTCCTTGAACGTGAAACTAATCAAGTTGTAGTGATTGATCGCTGCTACAACTTGGTGTTTATCGGTTGGAGGGGTGGAGATTAGTTTGAAGGTGGCTGGAGCTAGGGGTAAGGTGATGGTTTGCTAGTGGGTGCTTTTGTTCGACGAAGATGGTGGCTATGTGGTATCGATCGGTGGTGAATTTTCCTGAAGGAATTTCATTGAAAAGTGAAATATGAGGAGCTCAATTTATTTGGTGTTTCTTTGGGGGGTTATCAGTTAATGACTTTTCCTTAACAAAAAATAGTAGTGAGTGTTACTGTATTGTGTGGATATATCGTTATAGGAGTGGAAAGAACGCGTCTGTTAGATATGTGTCTCTTGGATTTTAATTGAAATCTGATCAAGTAGTAGGTTTATTGGGTGGGGTAGTGAGTTTGGGTTAATTATCTGGGATAAAAAAAATTAAAATAAAAAAGGGACAAATATACCCCCGAACTATGATAAATGGTACACATATACCCTCCATCATACTTTGGATATACATATGCCCATGTCGTTAATGTGATGGGCATACACAGACCATTTTATTAGCGGTAGGGTATATATGTACCTAAAATATGACAAAGGATATATACGTACCATTTAATATAGTATGAGGGTATATTAAATTTTAACTTTATTTAATTTTCTTCACATCCCGCTCATCACTTAGGGGTCGTTTAGTTGAAAAAGAGTTATCCTAGGATTAACTATTTCAGAACTAGTTATTCCACCATATATGTGGGATAACATATCCCATCACTATGATTTAAATGTTGTGATAAATAATCCTTGGATTAAGTTATACCTCCAACCAAATACGAAATAAAATAATCTTACATTTTATTATTTTATTCCGAAACTATTATAGCTTACTAGTTTAACCGCACGTGCCTCACATGTGCAACGTTTGATTATTTAAAATTAAATGATTTCGCCTACTACAGAGATTTTTAATAAAGTGTAAAAGTTCAAATAACTTTTCAAAAATCTTTCACACTTTAATATAATAATGTAAACATAAACATATACACATGTATATTTTACCACCAGAAGTTTCAAATGGTTGATGAATCATTATTTTTACGTTTTCCATAGAGTATCTCTTTCCCTTGTTGCCACAAACTAAGAGAGACACATCAATTTGAACCATATTTGTGTTATGATTATTTTTTATATATAAATTTAAAATCTTTTCTTACTTTTAAAGTCAAATCCATATAAAATCATTGACTACATTCTTAATATGTACTTAAAACTTTTAAAAATCTGACACTTCTTAAATTTTTCTTATTCTAATAGTTTTATATTTATTCCTAGATTTTTCAATTCTTTTTAAAATCAAATTTAGTTGATTTAGAATTTTTAAACTGATGAAAAAAGTATTAGTTATCATTAATTTTGATGACTTCTAATAAGAAAATGTTTTACCATAAATCTATTTAATTAATTTTTAACTATTAAATTAGAAAAAATATTTAAATTCTGATGATTTCTAATAAGGAAAGGTTTTTGCCATAAATATATTTAATTAATTTTTAAATCTTAAATATTAGGAAAAAATAGCGAAAAGATGATTTTGTCTAAAGCAGGGACCTTTTAATGAAGGGCAAAAAGTTCAAACAACATTTCTAAGGCCCTTTACACTTTTAAAATATTATAGATATATTTTTCCTCTTTAATTATACATCCTAACTTTCTACTAAATTTGTGTCATTTGAGCTACGAATGTTACCAGATGAGTGTATTGCATGAAAAATTAAGGTAACCATCAAATGAGACTATTATAACAAAAAATTTTGATGTATTAGTGTCCACAAACAATCAGAGGATGCCTAACAATGTGCTCAACTAGAGAAGATATTAAAGCCAGAAATATAAATCTATTGAAATCAGTAGATAATATCTAGTGGAGTATTTCAGTGACTATTCTTTATGCTGTTTTGTATTTTTAATCCGAAACCTCGCTTGATTGTTGTGAAAATATGATATGTGAATTTTTTTTCTATGTTTTGATCATTTTGTCCTTCCCCATAGTTGTTGCATGTTGATTTTGAGTTGGAGGAATGGTTTGCATGTTTTTAATGCATTTGAAAGTGATTTGGGAGAGTTTGAGACTTAGCGTCTTTAAAAGCCACTAGTTTGACCTCGGTCAATATTTTATATTTTTTAGCACTGAATGATAATTTGGACAGTTTCATTACATATAAAATGTCGATTTTGAGTTATAAGAATGGGTAGTTCAAGCGTAGAGCCTTAATTTTGCATTTCGACCCTTTAATCGAAAAACTAGTTAAAATAAGCTTTTTAGAGTATTGGGAGCTAATTTGTTGTAAATGACCTCTTTTCAAAAATCTGACATTTTCATTAAGGTTTCTAGCCTGACCACAAATTGTCGGCACGAGTTGTGACATTTGGCAATGATTCATAATGTATGACTCGTGGTCCTATCAGTAAGGTCCCAGTGCCAGACCTCATGAGTCATTTCCTGACCCGTAACGACTAGTACCTATTTTTCCTTCACGTTTTTATTAAGGGCTTTTGGGTCTTTTAACTTCCTTTACACTTTACCCATGACTTTAAAACACTCCTCGGGTCCCTTTATTATCAGTTAATCAAACTAAAATTTACTTTTCTTATCTTAAAATCCTCAAAACAAATGAAAGCTAGGGTTTTCAAGGGATTAAACATCTAGGCTCCAATTCATGATTTCTCTCTAAATTTTTGGTGTTTCAGGTATGTCTCTCCTCCCTAAACTTTAATTTTATATAATGGCATATGATGATCCTTGTCCATATTGTTTTAATGGTTGGGATTGAAATTGGGTTGAGGATTCTTGTTGATTATTACTTGAATTATGTTTCCAATGGTTTAAATGTTTTATTTATGCTTTAATTGATGATTTTTGGGGTTGAATGGGTGCATGGTTAAATTGGTTGGAATAGGGGACATGGGTTTTCACAAATTTATGGATTTTTAGCTTAGAATTGGCATTAACCTCACCCTAGATTGTAATTTGGTGTTGGAACATAGATATATGCATGATTTAACTTGTGTTTGGAACATTACATTATATATATTGGTTAAAGGGATAAAAATAGATTTGAAAGGCCTTGGTGGTGACCTTGGTTTTGGATTTTTAAAATGGAACTTAGGATTCAAATTGGTTAATCGGATTGGAATGGCATAATTGGATTTGCTTACAAGTATAATTGGTATGACGATTCCAAATGATAAATGCCTTAATAACTAACTCCTGGGTTAACAGTTGGGATTATGTGCAAATGTTTTGATTTAGACTTAAAGGGGGTTGTGTAGCTTGCCGTGAAGGTGGAGGTCCTGGGGGGACCAATGCTGGAAACCACGTTTGCCTCCGTGGGGGTCTATATGATAGTGTGCATAGTTCACACATTATATATTTTGGATAGTTGGAGCCTTGGTGTGTCTGGACCTCCCTTGAATTTTGTCGATTAGTGCGACTCACACACACTAGGGCCCTTTCAGTAGGGGGATCTGAACCCATATAGTTTGTGGGTTTCCTTAGGATTGATAAAGCTACACAGTCTAGGTTAATGATTTTAAACTCTCATATTCATGACTCTTCACCCTATCCCAACATCCTATATATATGCATGTATGAATGTGTGCATGTGGTTGACTAGTTTTGGATATGGCATTATTTTATCACTTACCCTAAGTTACATGCCAGTGCTTATCCCAGCGACTGTCTCTGGATGTTGCATTATGATGTGCTGTAAAATATAGCACTTTCGATGCTTAAAATGAGGAATAAGTACAAGTTTTTGAGGTTATTTTGTTAGATATGATTTTTTAAGGTATATTTTGCAGGAAATCATGTTTTAGATGCTAAGTTTGTGAAAAAGGTGTTTTGGCTACTTTTTGGAGAAACTATAGATGTTCGGGACACTTTCTGACCTGTTTGTGACCAAAGTATGTTCGAGAATCAAATAAGAACTGAAAATATGACTCTTGGTATTTGCTAAGTTAACAAATGAACCATAAGTAGGACCTATGGACCGTAAGTAGCAAAGCAAGTGCCAGAAGTCCGAAATTTCGAGAGGTGAACTTGCAAGATTTTTTCATCCGCTATCTATGCCCTGTACCTGCGCCCAGGGTCAGGACCGCAGGTACTACCTGTGCCCAGGGTCAAGACCATAGGTACAGTCCATATGTGGCCACCGACCTGGTTTTCTCCTATTTCGTTCAAGCATTAGTTTTAGGGTTTCCTCTTGTACTCTAAATACCCTATATGTGTTTTTTAGTAGGAGTTATGCACTTTTGATACTCACAAACATATTTTGATTCCTAGATACGATTTTTATCTTGGGATTCTCTTGTATTGACTTCAGTTGATTAATTCAGTTACGGTTGTGGGTTTTTACACTTCTTATCATTGTGATTTCATCTATGCTTTCGATTATGAATGTTATTGATTTCTTCACAAGCATGAGCGGCTAAAACCCTAGCAGAATAATGAAGTAGGGGAAGTGCTGTTGTTGTTCTGAACCGATACCCATACATGTATTGCTTTATCTTCATTATAATTGTTTTCTTAATGGGTGCACTAATTAGGATCCCGCCTAGATATTGCTACTTACTCTGAAAGAGGAGTAGAAAGATAAAAATAATAGTAATTTGGAATTTAGCTATCTATCCACGCTTCTAGGTTCTATCTTAGTAAGATGGTTAGATTTTATCTAATAACTAGAGACTCAAAAGGTAATAGTTAACTGGGATCAAGATAAGGGTTAGTAAGACGACATCTTGAGACTCAAAAGGTAATAGTTAACTGGGATCAAGATAAGGGTTAATAAGACGACATCTTGAGACTCAAAAGGTAAAGGTTGAAATCTTTCTACTCGTCCAAAATACTGTAGAAGGTACATAACTTAACAATTTTGTATGCAAAGTATCGGGTTGGTTCAACAAAGCATGATAAGCCTACGGAGTTGAGAAGCCAAGGGAAACACAATCCTAGTATTCACCTACACCGATTACAACCGAAGTTGATATAGTTACTTGTTCAAGATTACTACACAAAAAAACCTCATTTACTTTTCTTATTCTGGCTATTGACTACAACTGTTGAGATTCACGATTTCACTTGTTCCCTTGGGATTCGATCCAAACCTTTGCTGGGTTACTATATTTTTGATAGCTACCGTATCATCATTCGAGAGGAGGTCTTGTTTTGATGTCATTAAAGTTTTGGCACTGTTGTTGGTGACACAATGTTGATTTGTTATTAGAAGTTGTTGCAGTTTTGCATTTTTTTGTTTTCGTTCTTAGTTGGGTATTCGCTAGTGTATGCCTAGCACACGGAATAGAGGCAATCCTTTGCTCCCAGTAATTACAAATATAGAGAGGATCCTATAAACACCTAGCAGGATATCTGAGAAGAAAAAAGATGAACCTCCTAAAGGGGTTCGTGATATTGTACCTTCCCCTACTCTAGAAGGAGTACAAGATATTGCTAATCGACAGACTGGTGAGCTGTTAGCTCAAGCTTGAGTCGAGTGGAGGTAAACAGAAGAAGCTCAACTAGTAGCTAGGGAGGCAGAACTAGTTGAGTAGAGACATGCAACATTCCACACAACAACATTTGGTGGGAATCAGAATAGAGCTAGAGGTGCCTGTGTTTAAGTTATCCCAGCATATTAGTATGTGCATCTATATATAGATGATGAAGAAGACTTGAGATATGTCGAGCTGATAGATACTGGAGCCACAGTTCCTCTTATTTTATCCCAGGCATCAAGTATGTCATCACGAGCGCAATGATCTAATTTTTAAATCTGAAGGATGTGTTTGCAGGTCTGCCTACAGATGATACAATCTTGTACCTTGACGATTTCATCGGAATCTGCAGTTCGTATACAAATCTAGGGGTGAATCAGGAAGCACTTAGACTGAGGCTATTCCTCTACTCATTTATAGGAGAAACATCTTTATGGTTTAGAGAACTGCCAAGAGGCTCTATCACTACATGGAACGAATTGCGCAGGCAATTCTTGAACAGGTTCTTTCCTCCATCCAGGATGTTGTAGCTTAAGGATAAGATCTATAATTTTAGGCAGCTGCAGTCAGAATCTATGTATGAGGCTTGGTTCAGGTTTAAGAAGAAGGCGAGTATGGTGCCCAACCATCAGTTGTCAGGGGCGAGCTTATTGGAGATATTTTACTGAGCCCTGACCATCATCTCAAGAGCTATAACATACACCATATCTAGAGGAGCTTTTGTGGGACTACGTTGGGAGGTAGCTTGTAACGCCCCTAAATTCCATCCCTAGAGATCGCACGGTGCTTAAGTCTACAAGTAGCCCCAAGCTAACCCTTTGAGCCTGATACTACTTCTAACACTTACTTTAGAATAAATGAACTGAGCAATATTATCACATCATTTCAAGTCTGAACTAAAACAACTAAAAAAAACATCATCTGAATATCAAAATACTGAAGAGTCTAACACGCAACTGCTAGTCTAGCAAGCCTCTACTTGTTAAATAACTAGCAAGTAATTGAGGCAGACCCCCAACTGACTAGGACTCAAGATAATACTCAAAACACTATGAAAGTAGAAAAAAACTGCAGAACAGGTCCTCAAACCATGAGGACTCACCAAAGATAAGAATGTAGACGAGATGCTCGAAGATCACTATCGCTACTGAGACAGAGCACCTGAACCTATATTATGAGATACTGTAGCACACAGACGTATATGTGGATCAGTACTTTGAGGATGTACTGAGTTTATGGGGGTGTATGCATTAAGTAACCAATATCGTTAATCTTTACAAAACTATGCATGGAAATATGAATGACTCACATAGGTTAAATAAGTCTGAAATATAGACCTCACAAATCATGAATAATGAAAATGTAGTATAAATCTCGTGAGTCATTACACTTAGTTCTGAGTGTAAACAAAAGGAATCTTAAAACAATAACTTTCAAACTCATACTTTTATCTTAAGGAGAATAAAGAACTTCTTTTAAAACTTAAGGACTTAAAGATTTGGGATTATGGAACTTTGGGAGACTGTGGAAACCTGGGAGTTTCTTCTAACCGACAAAAACTATGTGAGCAACATGGAGTCCAATGTCTTACCCACGTTGGGGAGAGTTGTTCTATCCTTGCCGTCAGAATAAAACCTTAACTTTAGTGATCACTATCTTAACCTACTTGGGGTAAATCAAATCCTACGGTGGCTCGTAGTTCTGGGGCATGAAACCTTGTAATCAAGCCCAACTCGGTGCTAAATAATACTCCCATACTTAGGCTCAGAACTTTTTAGGAAAATCCACTTTAAATAATACTAGAATGTGTAATAGAAGCTAGCTATGCTTCACTTTGCTTTAAATCATAGATAAAAGTGGATTCCTATCTTAGCTTAGGATCAAAGATCAACCTTCTTTATAATCAAAGTACTTGCTTGTTTAAATCATGCTAATACATTATTTTCAAGAAACATCATAATTCATACTTGACTTAAAGCATATATACATACTCAAATAATCATAATTTGATAATGAATCTTAAATCTTGACTTCAACCTTGGGAACACTCAAAAACATCAATTCATGGTAGGGATGTGCAATTCATAGCATAATTTTTCATATTCAAACATAAATAAGTGAAATAACATGCAATTTCAAGATTTGAACAATTTATAAATTCATAACCTCAAAGTAAAGTAAATTGGGCAAAACCCACTAGCAAAAACATGAAATTCTTTAATAAAAATCAAAACTTTGGGGACAAGTATGGAAAGAGTATTCTTGTCCAAGCCCCACATACCTTAGATTATGGACTTTGAATGAACTCTTGCTCTTGGGACGGTATCCGTAACTTTGAATGGATATTCTTGATGCTCTTGATTTGGGGATTCCAATTCTTGAAGAAAATTTGAAAAGTGATGGTGAATTCTTGAGTTTCTTGGACTTTGGGTTGAAACCCTAGAAAGTGTTCTTGGTGAATTTTAGAGAAGAAGGCTATATTTTGGTATTTGGGGACCTTAATCCCGTGTTATGACTGATAAGGGGTGGGGAAAAAGGACTAAATTGCCCAGTTGTACGCGAATTTTAAAAGTTGAAAAATTGGGCATCGAAGCGATTGGCGACGCAGCGCGTCGATGCCATCGATGCGATAGCCGACGCATCGTGCCCTAATAGCGCCAAGCCTCAGTACTTTTGATTGGCAGTTCCTACACAAAATTGACCAACGCGATGGGCGACGCGGCGTTCCAAGATCGCATTGGTCCACTATTTTGGGACACCAAATGAGGTCTAAATGGGTAAGAAAAATCCGAAACTTGTTTCAGAACACCTATTGACCTCCCTGATCATGAATTAGCTAAAATATCAACTATCGAAGGCCGGGAAGGTCATTAATAAAATCCTCAAAGTTTCAAGTTCTAAAAAAATGACTAAGTCCTAACACTTAGCCAAATTTCTGAGTACGAGACTTCTCATGACATGCTTTAAAGGCTTAGATGACGAGTAAAATTTACAGGGACTTATAATATCAACCCCTTGGAAACATTCGTCCTCGAATATCGCTATTTAGGCTAAGAATATAAAGAAAACTGAGCTGCACAGCTGAAATAAATTGCTTAACTGACTCTACATCATTCTAAACTTTTGAGTACTTTAGAGAATGCATGGACTTATAAAGAAGGCACTATATAGATGGATACATATGATTAAACAGGAACTGAATTAAGGTAGAGTAGTACCTTCGGCTAGATCTAAATTTACGGAGAAGAGATGGGGGTACTTGGCTCGCATATCTGCTTCTGCTTCCCAAGTAGCACCCTCAACTGACTGGTCCTGCCAAAAAACTTTGACCAAGGGAACTTCTTTGTTCCTTAGTCTATGGATCTGATGGTCTAGGATCTCAACTGGAATCTCTTTATATGAAAGACTATTCTGAACATCTGAGCTTTCTAAAGGAACTACTATAGCGGTGTCACCGATATATTTCTTAAGCATAGAGATGTGAAAGATAGGATGAACAACTAACAATTCTGCGGGCAACTCAATCTTATAGGCTACTTTCCCAATACGACTTAGAATTCTATAGGGGCCAATATACTGAAGACTAAGCTTCCCCTTCTTGCCAAATCTTTTCACCCATTTCATGGGTGAAATTTTCAAATACACCAAATCACTTACCTAGAACTCACGGTCCCTCTTCTCATGTCTGCATATGATTTCTAACAACTCTGGGCTATCTTTAACCTTTCTCTAATCAACTTAACCTTCTCTGTAGCCTCAAACACTATATCAGGTCCAATCAGAGCATCCTCTCCTACTTCGAACCAACCTATGAGTGATCTGCATATCCTCCCATAAAGAGCCTCAAATGGGGCCATATGGATGCTAGAGTGATATCTGTTGTTATACACAAATTCAATCAATGGAAAATGCTTATCCCAACTGCCTTTGAAATAAAGAGTACATGCCCTCAACATGTCTTCCAGAGTCTGGATGGTTCTCTCAGCTTGACCATCTATCTGCAGATAAAAAGCAGAACTAAGAAGAACCTAGGTACCAAGACCTTTCTAAAAAGCTTTCCAAAACTGAGAAGTAAACTGAGTGCCCCTATCTGAGATGATAGACAAGGGAACTCCATAAAACCTGACCAACTCTCGGATATACAACTTAGCATAATCCTCAGCTGTATAAGATGTATGCACTGGCAGGAAATACATTGACTTAGTCAACCTTTCTACAATAACCAAAATCGAATCATGATCACGACGCGAAAGGGGTAAACCAATAACAAAATCCATGTTAATCTCTTCCCACTTCCAAGTGGGATACCAAAATCTTGCATCATACCACCAGGTCTTTGGTGCTCTACCTTAACTTGTTGGAAAATTATAAACCTTGCTACAAACTCAGCTATATCCTTCGTCATACCACTCCACCAATAGATTTCTCGCAAATCATGGTACATCTTGGTAGCACCGGGATGAATAGAATATCATGCACCATGTGCCTCAGCCATAATTCTCTGCCTCAAATCATCAACATAAGGAACACACAATCTATCATGATATTTTAACACACCATCTCCCCCTTAGGAGAAAACCTCCACCTTTTGGTCCTTAACTGAATCCTTCAATTTGATCAAACTAGGATCCATGTCTTGCGTCTCATTCACTTCTGAAGCTAATTAGGACTCGAAACTTTTAAGAACCCAAACATTTCCCTCAGTGGAATCAAGCAACCAAACACCCAATGTAGCCAAACGATGAACTTCATGAGCTAAATCTTTCTTATCCTTCTCCACATGAGCCACACTGCCCATAAACATCCTACTAAAGGCGTCTGACACTACATTGGCCTTGCCCGAATGATATAACACATTCATATTATAGTCTTTTAGCAGGTCTAACCATCTTCTATGTCAAGGATTCAACTCCCTCTGACTAAACACATACTGCAGGCTTTTGTGGTCCGTAAACACATCCACATGAACACCATACAGATAGTGTCTCCAAATTTTCAAAGCAAAAACCACAACAGCTAATTAAAGATCATAGGTTGGATAATTCTTTTCTTGCGGCTTCAAATGTTTAGAGGCATAGGCTATAACCTTACCCCTCCACATCAACACACAACCCAAGCCAACTCTAGAGGCATCACAATACACGACAAAACCATCCGTACCATCGGGTAGTGTTAACACTGGGGCTGAATTGAGTCGAGTCTTTAACTCCTGAAAACTCTTTTTGCTGGAATCTGACCAAAGAAACATAACTTTATTTTGGGTCAACCGGGTCATGAGAGACACAATAGAAGAGATACCTTCAACAAATGGCAGTAATAGCCAGCTAGACCCAAGAAACTCCTAATGTCTGATGGAGAGATAGGTTTAGGCTAATTTATTACAGCTTCTGTCTTTTGGGGATCAACTCTAATGCCTTCGGCTGAAATAATATGACCGAGAAAGGCTACTGACCTTAGCCAAAACTCACACTTGCTGAATTTAGCGAATAATTGATGATCTCCAAGAGCTTGCATGACAATCCTAAGATGATCTGCATGGTCATCCTCACTACCGGAGTATACAAGGATATTATCTATGAACACTGTGATGAACATATCAAGATACTGTTTGAACACTCGATTCATGAGGTCCATAAAACTGCCGGATCATTGGTTAGCTAGAAAGACATGACTAGAAACTCAAAATAGCCATAACGGGTTCGAAAGGTTGTCTTTGGAATATCACACTCCCTCACTTTAAGCTGATGATAGCCAGATATAAGCTCTATCTTTGAGAAATAACTTGCACCTTGCAATTGATCAAACAGGTCATCAATTCTAGAAAGAGGGTACTTATTCTTGACTGTGACCTTATTAAGCTGGAGATAGTCAATGCACATACGCAAAGAACTGTCTTTCTTTCGTATGAACAAGACAGGTACGACCCATAGAGAAATACTGGGCCTTATAAAACCTTTATCTAGAAGATCTTTAAGTTGTTCTTTCAACTCCGTAAGCTCTGCGGGTGCTATTCAGTACGTAGAGATAGAAATAGGCTATGTATTAGGAAAAAGGTCAATCTTGAACTTTATCTCACTATCGGGTGGTACCCCTGGGAGATCTTCCAAAAAGACATCAGGAAACTCATTAACTTTATTGACTGACTGAATAGTGGGAGTCTCAGACTTAGTGTCTTTAACTCAAACTAGATGATAGATGCCACCTTTGGAAATCAACTTTCTAGCTTTAAGATAGGATAGAAAATGACTCTTGAGAGACACAAAATTCCTGGACCACTCAAAGACTGGATCATCTGTAAAGTGAAACTTAACCACATGGGTGCGACAATCTATAGATGCATAATAGGAATGAAACCAATCCATATCCAGAATAAGATCAAAATCAACCATATCTAACTATATCAAATCAACAAATATGACCGTATGAAAAACAGTAATAGGACACTTTTTGTAAACTTGCTTAGCAACAACTGACTCACCTATTTGGGTAGAAACCAGGATAGGCTCAGGGATCTTTTCAGAACTTATCTCAAGATTCACAGCGACTAAAGGGGTCACATAAGAGAAACTTAAAATAGGGTCCAACAATACATACATATCAAAATGAAAGACACGAAGCATACCAGTAACAACATCTAGGGAATTCTCCTGTTCCTAGTGGGATGGAAAAGCATAGAATCGATTTTGGTGTTGATCGCCAGCGGTGTTGGATAAAGCGCCTTGAGGAGGGGCTGGATGGGCTAAACGACCTGGTGCACTGGCAGCCTGAGCCTGGGGTCGAAAATCACGGCACCCATGTCTAGTATGCGAACATTCTCTAAGTTTGTGGCCTAAATTTCCACATCCAAAACAACCCCTCTGATCGGCCAAGCACTCGCCTGGATGGATCCTACTATACTTAGCATATGAAGGATAATTAGGCTTGTTACTCACACTATGTTGGTATCTAGAAATTGAAGACTTATTCGCCGGATCCTGCCTGATTCTGGGTGTGGGAGCACTGGCTGATAACGACGCTGGCATAGAAGAATGATTCTGAAATTATGGATGGTTCCCTCCATGGGATCTAGTCTAGCCATTCTCAAACTACTCTGATCTAGCTCTCTTATTTCCCCTTATACCTTCTCTATCCTTTATTTTTTCTGCCTCAATCTGTTGAGCATGCACCATTAGTCTATCAAGATCCATGTCCTTGTTGAGCAAAGCAGTCCTACATTTTTTTACCACCAATCCAGATACACCGGTCATGAACTTACTCATACTAGATCTGGGGTCAGCTATCATGTCAGGAGCATACTTAGATAGCTGGGTGAACTTGAGGCAATACTCCTTTACTGTTATAGAGCCTTGCCTCAGGTTCATAAACTCCTTTAACTTTTCTTCCCTCATCTCAAGTGGTAAGAACTTATCTAAGAATGCATCCCGAAATACTTGCCATATCATAGGAGCTGCATTCTCCCCTCTATTCTTCCTATACATCACAACCCAATCATAGGCAATCTCCTTCAGCCTGTAGGATGCCAATTCTACACTCTCCTCCTCAGAAACATACATAACTTGGGTGATCTTCTTTACCTTATCAAGATACAACTGTGGGTCCTCACCTATCTTTGACCCAAAGAACTCGGGTGGGTTCATTCTCATAAAGTCACGAAGTCTGGCTACGGCTGTGTCACCACCTTGCTGATGCAGAACAACAGCCTGATTGTTGGCTTGCACAGTAGCAGTTATGTCTTGGGCTAATATATGAGAAACAGCCCAAAACTCGGCATGAGACACATTCTTGTTCAAGGGATCAACAAGTTGGGGTGGCTGATTTTCATTTCTATGGGGATTAGCTCATTGGGGAGGCATTTTCTATCGTAAAAGAGCATGATTTATTCATAGATAGAGACAGTTGTAGGCATGATAGATTCTGAAAGAAAGAGATGACTTTTCCTAAAATGTCCCGTAGCCTCTTACTCATAGGTGTGGCATACTTCACACCGATAATTAAGACTCTACGTACGCAGCTTGTCTGACTCCCTAGGACTCCATAAACCTGTCTCAGAAATCAAGTTTGTAATCCTCCAAAATCTTATCCCGAGACGTCACACGGTGCTTAAGGCTACAAGTAGCCCCAAGCTAACCCTTTAAGCCTCATACTACTTCTAACACTTACTTTAGAATAAATGAACTTAGCAATAATATCATATCATGTCAAGTCTGTACTAAAACAACTGAAAAGAACATCATCTTAATATAAAAATACTGAAGAGTCTAACACACAACTGATAGTCTGATAAGCCTCTACTTGCTAAATAACTAGACAGTCATTAGGACAGACCCCCAACTGACTCGGACTGAAGATAATATTCAAAACACTGCGAAAGTAGAAAAAACTACAAAACAGGTCCTCGAACCATGAGGACTCACCAAAGATAAGAATGTAGACGAGATGATTGGAGATCTCTGTCACTGCTAAGATGGAGCACCTAAACCTATATTATGAGACAATGTAGCATACAAACGTATATATGGATCAGTACTTTGAGAATGTACTGTGTATATGGGGGTGTATGCATTAAGTAAACAATATCATTAATCTTTATAAAACTATACATGCAAATATGAATGACTCACATAGCTCGAATAAGTCTAAAATATAGACCTCATAAATCATGAATAATGAATAAGCAGTATAAATCTCATGAGTCATTACACTTAGTTCTGAAATATGTATTCTCCTCTTAGTCTCAGTACATGTAAAAAAAGGAATCTTAAAACAATAACTTTCAAACTCATACTTTTACCTTAAGGAGAATAACGAACTTCTTTTAAAACTCAAGGACTCAAAGATTTGGGATTATGGAACTTTGGGAGATTGTGGAAACTTGGGAGTTTCTTCTAACTGACATAAACTATGTGAGCAACATGGAGTCCAATGTCTTACCCACGTTGGGGAGAGCTGTTCTATCCTTGCCGCCAGAATAGAACCTTAACTTTAGTGATCACTATCTTAACCCACTTGGGGTAAATCAAATCCTATGGTAGCTCGTAGTTCTGGGGTATGAAACCTTGTAATCAAGCCCAACTCGGTGCTAAATACTACTCCCATACTTAGGCTCCGAACGTTTTAGGAAAATCCACTTTAAATAATACTAGAATGTGTAATAGAAGCTAGCTATGCTTCGCTTTGCTTTAAATCATAGATAAAAGAAGATTCCTATCTTAGCTTACGATCAAAGTTCAACCTTCTTTATAATCAAAGTACTAGCTTGTTTAAATTATGCTAATACATTATTTTCAAGAAACATCACAATTCATACTTGACTTAAAGCATATATACATACTCAAATAATCATAATTTGATAATAAAGCTTAAATCTTGACTTCAACCTTAGGAACACTCAAAAACATCAATTCATGGTAAGGATGTGCAATTTATATCATAATTTCTCATATTCAAACATAAATAAGTGAAATAACATGCAATTTCAAGACTTGAACAATTTATAAATTCATAACCTCAAAGTAAAGTAAATTGGGCAAAACCCATTTGCAAAAACATGAAATTCTTTAATAAAAATCTAAACTTTGGGCACAAGAACGGAAGGAGTATTCTTGTTCAAGCCCCACATACTTTAGATTATGGACTTTGAATAAAATCTTGCTCTTGGGATGCTATCCACGACTTTGAACGGATATTCTTGATGCTCTTGATTTGGGGATTCCAATTCTTGAAGAAAATTTGAAAAGTGATGGTGAATTCTTGAGTTTCTTGGACTTTGGGTTGAAACCCTAGAAAGTGTTCTTGGTGAATTTTAGAGAAGAAGGCTATATTTTAGTATTTGGGGACCTTAATCCCGTGTTATGATTGATAAAGGGTGGGGAAAAAAGACTAAATTGCCCCTTTGGATGCGGATTTTAAAAGCTGAAATACTGGGCATCGACGCGATTGGCGCCGCGGCGCGTTGATGCCATCGACGCGATACCCGACGCGTCGCGCCCTAATAACGCCAAGCCTCTATCTTTTGACTGGCAGTTCCTGTACAAAATTGACCAACACGATGGGCGATGCGGCTTGCCAAGATTGCATTGGTCCACTATTTTGGGACACCAATTAAGGTCTAAATGCGGTACGAAAAATCTGAAACTTGTTTGGGAACACCTATTGACCTGCCTAATCATGAATTAGCTAAAATATCAACTATCAAAGGTCGAAAAGGTCATTAATAAAATCCTTAAAGTTTCAAGGTCTAAAAAAATGACTAAGTCCTAGCACTTAGCCAAATTTCTGATTACGAGACTTCTCTTGACATGCTCTAAAGGCTTGGATGATGAGAAAAATTTGCAGGGTCTTATAATATCTCCCCCTTGGAAACATTCGTCCTCGAATGTCGCTATTTAGGCTAAGAATATAAAGAAAACTGAGCATGCATAGCTGAAATAAATTGCTTAACTGACTCTACATCATTCTAAACTTTTGAGTACTTTAGAGAATGCATGGACTTATAAAGAAGGCACTATATAGCTGGATACACATGATTAAATAGGAATTGAATTAAGGAAGAGTTGTACCTTTGGCTAGATCTGAATTTACGAAGAAGAGATGGGGGTACTTGGCTTGCATATCTGCTTCTGCTTCCCAAGTAGCACCCTCAACTGACTGGTTCCGCCAAAGAACTTTGACCAAGGGAACTTTTTGTTCCTTAGTCTAAGGATCTGATGGTCTAGGATCTCAACTGGAATCTCTTCATATTAAAGACTATTCTGAACATCTGAGCTTTCAAAAGAAACTACTATAGCGGTGTCACCGATACATTTCTTAAGCATAGAGATGTGAAAGATAGGATGAACAACTAACAATTCTGCGGGCAACTCAATCTCATAGGCTACTTTCCCAATACGACTTAGAATTCTATAGGGGCCAATATACCGAGGACTAAGCTTCCCCTTCTTGCCAAATCTTTTCACCCCTTTCATGGGTGAAATTTTCATATACACAAAATCACCTACCTCAAACTCAAGGTCCCTCTTCTCATGTCTGCATATGATTTCTGACCATTCTGGGCTATCTTTAACCTTTCTCTAATCAACTTAACCTTCTCTATAGCCTCAAACACTACATAAGGTCCAATCAGAGTAGCCACACCCACTTCGAACCAACCTATGGGTAATCTACATTTCCTCCCATAAAGAGCCTCAAATGGGGCCATCTGGATGCTAGAGTGATAATGTTGTTATACACAAATTCAATCAATGGAAAATGCTCATCCCAACTGCCTTTGAAATCAAGAGTACATGCCCTCAACATGTCTTCCAGAGTCTGGATAATCCCCTCAACCTGACCATCTGTCTGCAAATAAAAAGAAGAACAAAGAAGAACCTGCGTACCAAGACCCTTCTGAAAAGCTTTCCAGAACTGAGAAGTAAACTGAGTACCACTATCTGAGATGATAGACAAGGGAACTCCATACAACCTGACCAACTCTCAGATATACATTTTATCATAATTCTCAGCTGTATAAGATGTATGCACTTGCAGGAAATGCACTGACTTAGTCAACCTGTCTACACTAACCCAAATCGAATCATGATGACGACGCGAAAGGGGTAAACTAGTTACAAAATGCACGTTAACCTCTTCCCACTTCCAAGTGAGATACCAAAATCTTGCATTATACCACCGGGTCTTTGGTGCTCTACCTTAACTTGTTGGGAAATTGTACACCTTGTTACAAACTCAGCTATATCCTTCGTCATACCACTCCACCAATAAATTTCTCACAAATCGTGGTACATTTTGGTAGAATCGGGATGAATAGAATATCATACACCATATGTCTCAACCATAATTCTCAGGCTCAAATCATCAACATAAGGAAGACATAATTTATCTTGGCATTTCAACACACCATCTCCCCCTTGGGAGAAAACCTCCACCTTTTGGTCCTTAACTAACTCCTTCAGTTTGACTAAACTAGGATCCATATCTTGCTTCTCCTTCACTTCCAAAACTAAAGAGGACTCGGAACTACTTAGAAACCAAACATTCCCCTCAGCAGAATCAAGCAACCTAACACCCAATCTGGCCAAACGATGAACTTCATGAGCTAACTCTTTCTTATCCTTCTCCATATGAGCCACACTGCCCATAAACATCCTACTAAGGGTGTCTGCCACTACATTGGCCTTGCCCGGATGATATAATACACTCATATCATAGTCTTTTAGCAGCTCTAACCATCTTCTGTGTCTAAGATTCAACTCCCTCTGAGTAAACACATACTGCAATCTTTTGTGGTCCATAAACACATCCACATGAACACCATACAGATAGTGTCTCCAAATTTTCAAAGCAAAAACCACAACAGCTAATTTAAGATCATGGGTTGGATAATTCTTTTCTTGCAGCTTCAACTGTCTAAAGGCATAGGCTATAACCTTACCCCTCTACATCAACACACAACCCAAGACAACTCTAGAGGCATCATAATACACCACAAAACCATACCATCGGGCAATGTTAACACTAGGGCTGAAGTGAGTCGAGTCTTTAACTCCGGAAAACTCTTCTCGTAGGAATCTGGCTTAAGGAACTTAACTTTCTTTTGGGTCTACCGAGTAATGGGAGACGCAATAGATGAGAAACCTTCAACAAAATGGCAGTAATAGCTAGCTAGACCCAAGAAACTCCTAATGTCTAATGGAGAGATAGGTCTAGGCTTATTTGTTACAGCTTCTGTCTTTTGGGGATCAACTCTAATGCCTTCAGCTGAAATAATATGACCGAGAAAGGCTACTGAACTTAGCCAAAACTCACACTTGCTGAATTTAGAGAATAATTGATGATCTCTAAGAGCTTGCAAGATAATCCTAAGATGATCTGCATGGTCATCCTCACTATGAGAGTATACAAGGATATCATCTATGAACACTATAACGAACATATCAAGATACTGTTTGAACACTCAATTTATGAGGTCCATAAAAGATGCTGGAGCATTGTTTAACCTAAAAGACATGACTAGAAACTTAAAATGGCCATAACGGGTTCTAAAGGCTGTCTTTGGAATATCACACTCCCTCACTTTAAGCTGATGATAGCCAGATATAAGCTCTATCTTTGAGAAATAACTTGCATCTTGCAATTGATCAAACAGGTCATCAATTCTAGGAAAAGGGTACTTATTCTTGACTGTGACCTTATTAAGCTGGCGATAGTCAATGTACATACGAAAAGAACTATCTTTCTTTCGCATGAACAAGACAGGTGCACCCCATAGAGAAACACTGGGCCTTATGAAACCTTTATCTAGAAGATCTTTGAGTTGTTCTTTAAACTCCTTAAGCACTGCGGGTGCCATTCAGTACAACGAGATAGTAATAGACTGTGTATCAGAAAGAAGGTCAGTCCCAAACTCTATCTCTCTATCGGGTGGTACCCCTGGGAGATCTTCAAGAAAGACATCAGAAAACTCATTAACTATGTTGACTAACAGAATAATGGGAGTCTCAGACTTAGTGTCTTTAGCTCAAACTAGATGATAGATGCAACCTTTGGAAATCAACTTTCTGGCTTTAAGATAGGATATAAAATGACTTTTGGGAGACACAGAATTTTAGGACCACTTAAAGACTGGCTCATCTGGAAAGTGAAACTTAACCACATGGGTATGACAGTCTATAGATGCATAAATGGAATGAAACCAATCCATACCCAGAATAAGATCAAAATCGACTATATCTAACTATATAAAATCAGCAAATATGACCTTATGAAAAATAGTAACATGATAATTTTTGTAAACTTGCTTAGCAACAACTGACTCACCTATTGGGGTAGAAACCATGATAGGCTCAGGGATCTTTTTAGAATTTATCTCAAAATTCACAGCAACTAATAGGGTCACATAAGAGAAACTTAACCCAGGGTCCAACAATACATACATATCAAAATGAAAGACACGAAGCATAACAGTAATAACATCTGGGGAATCTTCCTGTTCCTAGTGGGATGAAAAAGCATAGAATTGATTTTGTTGCTGACCGCCAGCAGTGTTGGATGAAGCACCCTGAGGAGGGGCTGGACGAGCTAAAGGAGCTGGTGCACTGGTAGCTTGAGTTTGGGATCGAATATCACGGCTCCCCTGTCTAGTATGCAGACATTCTCTAAGTCTATAACCTAACTTTCCATATAAAATACAACCCCTCTGATCGACAAAGCACTCACCGGGAGTAATCCTACCATACTTAGCATATGGGGGATAATTAGGCTTGTTACTCACACTGTGTTGGGATCTAGAAATAGAAGACTTATTCCCTGAATCCTGCCTAATTCTGAGTGTGGGAGCACTGGCTGATGACGACGCTGGCATAGATGAACGATTCTAAAACTGTGGATGGTTCCCTTAATGGGATCTAATCTGGCCATTCTTAAACTTCTCATATCTGGCCCTCTTATTTTCCCTTACACCTTCTCTCTTCTTTATTATTTCTACCTCAATCTACTGAGCATGCATCATTAGTCTAGCAAGATCTATGTCCTTGTTTAGCATAGCAGTCCTACATTCCTTCACCACCAATCTAGATACACCGGTCATGAACTTACTCATACTAGATCTGGGGTTAGCTATTATGTCAGGAGCATACTTAGATAGCTGGGTGAACTTGAGGCAATACTTATTTACTGTCATAGATCCTCACCTTAGGTTCATAAACTCCTCTACCTTCGCTTTCCTTATATCAAGTGGTAAGAACATGTCTAAGATGCATCCCAAAACACTTGCCATGTCATAAGAGCTGCATTCTTTCCTCTATTCTTCCTTCACATCACAACCCAATCATAGGCACCCTCCTTCAGCCTGTAGGATGCTAGTTCTACACTCTTCTTCTCAGAAACATACATAACTTGGGTAATCTTCTTTACCTTATAAAGATACAACTGTGGGTTCTCATCTATATTTGACCCAAAGAACTCAAGCGGGTTTATTCTCATAAAGTCACGAAGTCTGGCTGTGATTGTGTCACCACCTTGCTGATACAGAACATTAGCCTGATTATTGGCTTGCACAGTAGCAGTCATGGCTTGGGCTAATATCTGAAAATCTACCCGAAACTTGGCCTGAGACATATTCTTGTTCAAGGGATCAACATGTTGGGGTGTCTGATTGTCGTTTCTATGGGTATTAGCTCTTTGGGGAGGCATTTTCTGTCATAAAAGAGCATGAGTTATTCATAGATGGAGACAGTTGTAGGCATGATAGATTCTGAAAGAAAGAGATGACTTTTCCTAAAACGTCCCGTAACCTTTTGCTTATAGGTATGGCACACTTCACACCGATGATCAAGACTCTACGTAATGCAGCTTTTCTGACTCCCTAGGACTCCTTAAACCTTTCTTTGATACCAAGTTTGTAATACCCTAAAATCTTATCCCGAGACGTCACACGGTGCTTAAGGCTACAACTAGCTCCAAGCTAACCCTTTGAGCCTTATAATACTTCTAAAACTACTTTAGAATAAATGAACTGAGCAATAATATCATATCATGTCAAGTCAGAACTAAAAAAACTGAAAAGAACATCATCTAAATATCAAAATACTGAAGAGTCTAACACGAAACTGATAGTCTGACAAGCCTCTACATGCTAAATAACTAGAGAGTCATTAGGACAGCCCCCAACTGACTTGGACTGAAGATGATACTCAATACACTGTGAAAGTAGAAAAAACTGCAGAACAGGTCCTTGAACTATGAGGACTCACCAGAGATAAGAATGTAGTCGAGATGTTTGGAGATTACTGTCGCTGCTAAGACTGAGCACCTGAACCTATATTTGAGACAATGTAGCACATAGATGTATATGTGGATCAGTACTTTGAGAATGTACTGAGTATATGGGGGTGTATGCATTAAGTAAACAATATCGTTAATCTTTAAAAAACTATACATGCAAATATAAATGACTCACATAGATTGAATAAGTCTGAAATATAGACCTCATAAATCATGAATAATGAATATGTAGTATAAATCTCATGAGTCATTACACTTAGTTCTGAAATCGGTATTCTCTTCTTATTCTCAATACATATAAACAAAAGAAATCTTAAAACAATAACTTTCAAACTCATACTTTTATCTTAAGGAGAATAAAGAACTTTTTTTTAAAACTTACGGACTCAAAGATTTGGGATTATGGAACTTTGGGAGATTGTGGAAACTTGGGAGTTTCTTCTAACTGACATAAACTATGTGAGCAACATGGAGTCCAATGTCTTACCCACGTTGGGGAGAGCTGTTCTATCCTTGCTATCAGAATAGAAACTTAACTTTAGTGATCACTATTTTAACCCACTTGGGGTAAATCAAATCCTACGGTGAATCATAGTTCGGGGGCATGAAACCTTGAAATCAAGCCCAACTCGGTCCTAAATACTACTCCTATACTTAGGCTTAAATTTTTTTTGGAAAATCGACTTTAAATAATACAAGAATGTGTAATAAAAGCTAGCTATACTTCACTTTGGTTTAAATCACAGATTAAAGTGGATTCCTATCTTAGCTTAGGATCAAAGACCAACTGTCACGCCTCAAATCCTATTGGGGCAGACTGGCACCCGTAATCGAGGAGGCCTGGGAGAACCAGCTCATAAGCTTATACTTCCCATGCATACCTCTATGACAACTCAAAATTCAGACAGCATCATGTCGCATATAAAAGGAAATAATCACCTGTATAAGCTCGAGCACACTTATATATGTATATACAATACTTGGCTGTTAGAGCCATCACGTCTATTAACAAAACACCACCTTGACTGTACATTAGGTCTACAAAGCCTCTAGATAATACACACAGTTTAACTAAGGTCGGGACACACCTCGCCATATAACTAACTTCTATACAATACCAAAAGTAACTGGATGTGACATGGAAAGCCCCAAAGCAAACTGTAGCTCACCAAAAATAGCTGGATATCTTGGCTCCTACTTATACGGTGTATGAGCTAAGGTACCTGTGCCTGCAGCATGAAATACAGGTCCCCCGTGGGGATGTCAGTACAAAATATGTACTGAGTATGTAAAGCTGTAGATAATCACATATGATATAGGAGCTCAATAGAAATCAGAAACAAGTAAATAAATAGTAATAAAAGTGAACCACACTTACTAGAACTTGTGACAACCTGTACATTGTATTTATTCAATCACTTTACCTTCGTTCTTATTATCTTTGTAATCATTACTGTACTGTGACCATTAGGCTGCCTCCAGTACATATCAACTGGGATCGACCCATGATAAGCTTATTCCCCTGGGATACCACCCATAAACACATAAATAAGGATCGACCCATGATAGGCTTATGCCCCTAGGATACCACCCGATAAGAGAGAACTTCCATCACTTAGTTCAATTAATCTTTGAGATTTTTATTTCGGCCGCCACCATATTTTTGATACTTTGAAACAATGATACATCAATAAGAGACATGTAAATAGACCATCAATGCAATAACGATGAAGTTAGAATTCATTGGCACATCGATGAAGTATTTTGGAGTCATCAATGCCATAACAATAAAGTAGGAACTTATTGGTATATCAATGAAACATTTTGGAGTCATTAATAGCACATGGATCTTGTTTGAGTAACCAGATACCTTCTGACATTTATTAGTGCAATAAACATGTAAGATTTGGAAGACAAGTAAGTATTGGAATGTCTTGACATCTTGCAGGGTGGAAACAAGTTCAGTGGTAACGTAGGACATCATACAAAACCATTATGGATCACATGTTATTGAATAACTTTGGAAACTTTCTTAATAGAACAAGTGTTCACTTTCATGCCAAAGATATGGTATAGAGTATGCTTTACATACCTGACTGTCAACCTTCAATACTAGTCCTAAATGGACTTTCTGTCTTTTCAGATTGCTTATCTACAATAAATATATATAGCAATCTAGTATTAACAACCAAACGTCACAATTCAATTATTTGAATTCACCAAACTAGTGGTTAAGTAATAAGCCTTAATTATACCATAAAGGGTGTCACTTTAATCCTCTTATACTCCAATTACATTCACATGCTATGCATATTCATACAACATCCTCCAATATCAAGTTTGGATTCATTTATCCTTCCAACCAATCCATTAAACCAAATTGAGCCATAGACATAAATAATCATCAATTCAATAGTATATCACCATATCCACCTTCCATAACTCAATTACCATATCCACCTTCCATAATTCAATATAACCAAACCATGCAAAATAGTCCATAACCCTATTTCCATCACCTTTTAATAACAACCAATACATATAACCCTCTATCACGCATATACATATGGAAAAGAATAAAGGCAAACAATATTCATACCTTAGAATTCACCTCTTGATTATGGAATCTTGTTTGCACAAATAATAGGTGCCGTTTGAAGCTCTCGAGATAACAAACGTAGTTATCGGATTACTTTAGAATTTTTACGGTTGAATCAAAAGTAATTTAAAGGTCAAATTTGGCTAGGGTGTGTTCTTTCTCAATGATTGATGATGAAAATGAGTTTTTGAACTCATATACATGTATATATACACATATTCCCGTCCATAATATAATAGAAAATGACCAAAATGCCTTTAAAATTTAAATAATGTCAAATCTGTCCTTTGGTGGACTATTTTGATAAGCTAAGGTAAATTGACCATAACTCTTTGCTCTGATATCGGATTTGGGTGAAATTGGTATCGTTGGAAGTATAATTCAAAGGGATTTCATTTCATATAAAGTAGGCCACCCAGTTCGTCTTGTACAAGGAGTTATGATCGTTTGAAGTTAACCCTAAAAAACTGTTTTTATAGGCTGAAGTAAAACGAGTATAACTCCTTCCTCCAATGTTGGATTTGGATGAAACCAATTGCATTGGAAAGAAGACTAAAAGATCTTTGTTTTCATAGGACGCAGATCTCCTAGTTCATTATATTAAGGGAGTTATGATCGTTCAAATTTGACCCAAAAATTCTGCTGGCCTCAGTAGTTTGTGTGCAGAAAATTTTCCTGCACATTTACTATTCCTAAATATCCCGGTCACCGTTTTATAGTTTCGAACGTGCTCAATTATAGCTGAAACCTATCCATTTTTGGAAATCTTTATATCGTTGGAAAGCTTATTCAATAACCTTCTCATGGAACCATCGATGGGCAAATTCTGGTATAAATAAAATAAAAAAATTAATTCCATATAAATAAGACCAATACACGTACTTGAATACGCTAATACACGTACTTAAATACGGGGTGTTACACCAACCTTCTTTATAATCAAAGTACTTGATTGTTTAAATCATGCTAATACATTATTTTCAAGAAACATCACAATTCATACTTGACTTAAAGCATATATACATACTCAAATAATCATAATTTCATAATGAAGCTTAAATCTTGACTTCAACCTTGGGAACACTCAAAAACATCAATTCATGGTAGGGATGTGCAATTCATATCATAATTTCTCATATTCAAACATAAATAAGTGAAATAACAAGTATGAAACATAAATAATCTCAATTCATGGTCTAAAAAAAATGACTAAGTCCCAACACTTAGCCAAATTTCTAAGTATGAGACTTCTCTTGACATGCTTAAATTGTTTAAATGACGAGTAAAATTTGCAAGGTCTTACATAGCTTTGGAGATGTTAGATTAAATTTTACTCACTAACCGAGGGTGACAATCTCGAGAGGCTGAGAGAGGATCTGACACTTATGCTATTGGTTCATCCTGCAACCAAAAAGTAGCTGATGACATAGTAGCGTAAGAGATTGAGTTGCTAAGAACTGATCTAGGGGTACTAGCAAAGCATCTTCAGAAGCATCTTCTGACAAAGTTAATACAGTAGCAGCACAGGGGTCATCTTCCAAAGCATACGAGTTAGAATTAGAGAAGAAAATAAATTATATGGATCATCAATTGGTGGGTTCCCGAACCCAAGGGAAAGGGAACCAAGGTCAAAAATATTATGACAGATACAGAGACTGCATCAAAAAATGAGATAATAAATAGAGAAAGAAAGATGACTATAGGGAGAAGGGAGATAGGTATATTTTACCTGGTAGATAAGATACAGAATCCAGAATGGAAGAGCTATTGACCACCCCTATTTTTTTCTTAGAGATTGAGGCAAAAGAAAGAAGAAGGTAAGTTCAAGTGATTCATTGAGATGCTAAACAAATTGAGCTTTAATATAACTCTTCTATAGGCATTGGAACAAATTCCTGAATACACCAGGTTCATAAAATAGTTGGTCACAAGGAATAAATGAGCAACGATTGAGGATATTGATGGTGGGCACCACTGTAGTGTAGTTATGACTAAGTCTTTGGCACATAAGAAAATTGATCTCGAGGCATTCACTATACCATGCACTATTGGGTTATCCCAATTTTCCAAAGTCTTATGTGGTTTAGGGGCCAAAATTAATTTGATATCACTGCCTATTCAAGCAATTGGGCTTGAGCCCTCTAGAATCGACTTTGATGTAGCTATTGATGCCTGACCATACAGTGAAAAAACCTGTGGGAATCTTATTTAATGTGATTGTAAAGGTGGATAACTTTATCTTTCCAGCTGACTTTATCATCCTGGACTGTGAGGTTGACACCGAGATGTCTATTATATTAGGAAGACTATTTATATCCATAGGTAGAGCTATTATTGACATGGAGAAAGGTGAGCTGAAGTTCAGAGTCAATGGTGAGGAGGCTATATTCAATATCTAAAAGTTAATGAAGTAGCCAACCGACATGAGGGTAGTGTATGACTATCTTGATAAATTTTAAGTAGTTAAAATACCCGCTTTAGATAATACATTGATATGGGAGGGAGCTACACTGGTTGCTTATCTGATAGCCAATTATGCTATAGATTTTGTTGTCATCTTCAGGCATGAGTTACATTACAAAGCATTTGGGGAATTAACTAGTCTACTATTTACTTAGATGATTCAGAGACTCTATGATGAGGTCGGTGTGCTTGATATTCCAGGGGTAGACAAGAGGTTACTTGCAATAAAGACTATACAAACAAAGACTATGAAGGATTTGGCATGTTTAGGCCCTTCTAGGAGATTGAGACATTAGGCAGCAGTACCATGGGCCCCAGACTGATGGCCTTGCAGTTTGCATAGAATATGATGAAGCACATTGAGGTGATGTGGGTGTTAGTATTGATATAGTGATAGGGGAGAAGAGAGAGGCTCCATACTCTAGTACGTAGTACGAGGGGACACCAACTACTTCTCTTTTAGCTCTGGCTTCGACTTCAAATCAGTAGGTGTACCTTCAGAGCCTACTCACCCATCTACTACAACTCCTATTTTAGATATAATTACTATATCTAGTAAGTTTTTATAGAGCTTAGCGAACAACTAGAGGGTCACCAATGCTCATGTGAGGGTTGTTGATACTGAGATGACTACCCTTTACAAGTAGATGAGATCAGGGGTTAGGACTATATTTGAGCAAGAAGAGGCCAGATGGGAGGTAGTGCTATACTATTTAAGCTATGTGCCGACTTTTAGACACAACTTGATAAGTTTGAGAGACGAATTAGAGCCCGATTCACAGAGACAGATGCCGAATCTAGCCCAAATGAGGGAAAAGTTTTATATATTACAATTAGTAATACGCTCTCTCACGGAGATTCGTGTAGCAACCACTCCCTCAGGTATACCTCAAGTGGTCCAGATATTATCTTCGCATACACTGAGATGATTTGAATTCTTTGTGAAGGATGTTGAGGAGGTCCCAACAGTTGGGGCAAAGAGAGGTCACTTCGACGACTTGTAGGACACTGATTGCATATGACCAGGCTATTAAAAAAACCAGGCATGATGTTATGGAGTCTGTATTTATTGATAAGAAGAGGCATGCATCTATAGTAGTAGGTGTTTCATCTAGTAGTGCACCACCACCACTACTGCCTCCGCCAGCTGATATGCCCTCATCCAAAGATGCTCATGATTCGGGTGCCTTGTGTATCGTAGGTATGTTCTTACTTTCCTCTATTTTCCTTTATTTTAGAGCATTAAGGATAGTGCACAGTCTTTAGTTGGGGTGGGCATACTATGCTACTGCGGGTTTTGTTGTCGTGTTTTTTTCTATCGATCGTGGTATGGTTATATAACCGGCAGTATATGATAATTTTTTTGTTGTATTGTGTTTTATTTCATACTGTGTTTTTGTTTTCTATAATTAGGAGATTTTTAAGTATTTAGGGCAACAGTCATGTTTTGACTAATTTTTGATACCCATCTAAATTTTGTGTTTTAGATTGTGTAAATATATATGTGTGAACATTGTGGATCTTGTTCTGGAATTAGTATTAGGGTTATGATAATCACTTTCTAACAATTGTATGAACCAGATAGGTAATAGTTGGTAATATCGACTCTATGCCATGTTGGTGTGAGATACTACCTATTTCCCTTTGTGTGTTGAATTCAGAACTTTCCTGGTTAGTCTTGCCTTGGTTGAAGGATTGTCGGTTAGGAAAGGATCATAGGCTATTTTTGATATTAGTCCACTTTTATCCTACATGACCTTCCATGTGTGAATTGTATCCCTTGATCCTTGTTTTGAGTCTTGTAGCTTATTTTTATTATTTCACCATTCACTTTCTTATTTTTATTACAATGAACCTATTTTGGCTCTGGTTCTTCTTGGATATTTTTCACCTTAACTTAGGCAAAATGCCTAAGTTGAGGGTGGCTATCATAGGGGTGCATAGTATAAAATAGGTATGAAGAAGGGTAAAATAAGAGAAAAAGAAAGTAAGGCAGGGTATGATAGAAAAAGAACAAAAAAAAGAAAAAAAGACAAAAAGAAAAAAAGAAAAGAATTGTGGAAAAGCAAAAAAGAAAGAATAAAAGACCGCACCCAATCTGAATGTGCAATAAAGAATAAAAAGGGAGAAGTAGGGGTGGAATAAAAAGAAATTGGCTAGTAAGTGAGACCCCAAGGTTAGTGTAGTGACAAGGAGGCTTAGTCACATGATATGTCCATATGTACCATACCAACCCCTAAGCCTACGTTACAAGCCAAGAAAAGTCCTATAGTGATCCTAACCTGACTATCTGAATGCTAAGGTAAAGAAAATAATGGGAAGCCTATGGTATTTGACATGCATTGATTGGAACTTTTTTTTTTGAGTGTGAGTGTCTCTTAACTGTCCCTGCATTGACATGCATTATTTCATATAAGTGAGTGAGACATCTTTATTGTGAGGGCACTTGAGTTATATTGCTTGTTTTGGGTAGTGTAACTTGTATATATGAGTGGTTGTCTATTTCTAATGTAATTGCCATACCTTAATCCATTATATCACACTGTTGTGCTTCATGTTCATACATAGTTAGTTTTGAAAAATAAGGTTCAAGGAGATCTTATAATTTGAGTTGTAAGTGTTGATTGACTGCCTTGAATATCTTAGATTCTCCTAGTTAAGCATTATTTTTATTTTTATTTTATTGCCTAAGGACATGCAAATATTTTAAGTTGAGGGTATTGATGTGCTATAGAAATATAACACTTATGATGCTTAAAACAAGGAAAACATGCAAGTTTCTGAGGTTATTTTGTTAGATATGAAGCTTTTTGGGTATGTTTTGCAGGAAATCATGTTTTGGATGCAAAGTTCGTAAAAAAGGTGAAAAAAGGTATTTTGGCTACTTTTTGGAGTAATTATGATGTTTGGGATACTTTCTTGCCCATTCGTGATTAAAGCATGTTTGAGAATCAAAGAAGAACTGGAAAGATGACTCTTGGTACTTACTAAGTCTACACGTTGACCGCAAGTAGGCCCTACAGACCATAAGTAGGTAAAGCAAGTGCCAGAAGTCCACAATCTTGAGAGCTGAACTTGCCTGATTTTTTCATCTGCTACCTATGCCTTGTACATATGCCTAGGGTCAGGACTACAGGTACTATCTCCACCCAGGGTCAGAGCACAACTACAGACCACATGTGGCCACTGACCTAGTTTTCACCCATTTTATTTGGGCTTTGGTTTTAGGGTTTCCTCTTATAGTATAAATACTCTTTTTATGTCTTTAATAGGAGTTACACACTTTTGATACTTACAAACATATTTTGTGCACATTAACTACAACTGCTGAGATTCACGATTCTACGTATTCCCTTTGAATTTGACCCCAGCTTTTTTTGGGTTACTATATTCTAATAATGACTGTATCATTATTTAAGGGGAGGTATTGTTTGGACGTCATCATATTATTTTATGCTATAGGGTCCCTAGGTTTCTTTTGTTTCTCTTGTGTAGTGTTAGGTGGTGCAGATAACGGTTGAGTTTTTATGAAGTGGTGAGCCTCTATCACCCAAAAAGCCTTATCATTTCATTAGGTTTCTTTTTAGATTTTGGGAATTAAAGAGTTCTATTGTCATGGTCAGGGGCATGTCCTGACCTAATCTGGTATTCTAGTTTTAGAGGCTTTGTGGACAAGTGCGGGGGTAGTTGTTCATTGTGTTTGTTTCGTATTCTCTCCCTTGGTTTTGTACATATATTTTTTTTTATTTAGTTTGGTTTTTCTTCTACTTTGATCTTTATTGTGCTTAAGTGGTTATACTAAGGGGGTGGTATTCGGCCCACGGTGGGCATGAAATACCTTTCATGACTAGGAATTGGTTTAGTCATGATAAGGTTGGTATAAGAGCATAATTCAAGGTCTTTGGGTGTCCACAAAGCCGTGTCGAGTAGAGTCCCTTTTATGGGTGTATAGTGTGCCATACTTATAAGGGGGAGGCTATAAGGCAATCAAGAATGTTACCCTTTGTTGTGTTTTAGTTCGGGCTATAGAGTTCGGTGTCGTAGATTCTCTTAACTCACAGTTTACTCATGTTGTAAATCATGCTTCCCTAAAGATTTGATGTTCGTAGAAACTCTGCTGGACCCTCTGTCCTACCTGAGGTAATGTAGAGGGAACTCACTCTGTTTATGGAATCCAAACCCGGTCTAGGGTCCCTGTTTTTGACTGTGCCGCCCCACAGGGAGTTCCACGGGTCCGTACTAGTCCTCCTGGGGCTTCTCAGGCTGGTGATACTTATGCATAGTCACCTTAAGGAGATATCTCTAATATAGAGTTCCACCAGTTTATTCACTTACTTACTCAATTAATGGCATCTCATTCTTGCTAGTTAGATCGTGTTAGTTCTGTTGCTCCTTCGTCTGAGGTCACTCGGGTTGGATAGTTCATGAGGTTGAATCCCTCAACCTTTATAAGCTCTAAGGTTGAGAAGGATCCTCAGGGGTTTATTGATGAGATAGAGAAGATTTTTAGAATGATGCATGCTATTGATTCAAAGGGTGTAGAGTTTGCTACGTATCAGTTGAAATACATAGCTTATACGTAGAATAAAGACTGAGGAACAACTGATAGGTGATAATGCTGAGCCGACAGTGTGGGATGAGTTTTTAGGTGCCTTTCTTGATCATTTATTTCCTCAAGAGTTGAGGAAAGCTAAGGCAAAGAAATTTATGAATCTAAAGCAAGGTAAGATGAGTGTAAAGAATATGCATTTAAATTTTAGTAGTTGTCTCGTTATGCTTTAGAGTTGGTGTCTACTAGGAGATCCAAGATGAGGAAGTTTGCATTTGGTTTGTCTCGTGACTTGGTATTGGAGTGTAAGGCTGCTATATTGAACAATGATATGGACATCTCTAGACTTTTGTTATTTATATACAGTAGGTAAAGGATGAAAAGAAGAGGAAGGCAGAGATGAGAGCAAGGCAATAAAGAAGCTCAGGTATTCAGAGCAGGGTGCGAATCACAAGAAGAAGACTTTAGGAAATTGTAGTTCATATTCATTAGTAAGTGCTCTTTATCCTAAGCCATCTGGTGATCATCATTTTTGGACTAGCAGTGGCCTTAAGGCACAGGGTGCCCAGTCTTAGGCTAGTGGAACTCAATCAAACCTACCTTATCCTCTTTATAGCTTTTATGGACAACTTTACTGCGGTTATTGTGATGAGGGTAGGAACTTATACTTCAACTTTGGTCAGCTCAGACATATGCAGAGGAACTGTCCATCAGCTAAAGTTTTCACTGATTTAATAAGGTCCCGATTGGCACTTTTTTGACTCCTAGACCAAAGGGCAACACTTTTGGAACTAACACTGACCAGAATTATCTCCATTCACTTACTATTCATCAGGTGTTTGTGGTATCTTTTAATGTTGTTATTGGTACGTTACGACTCTTCTCCCATGATATTTACTATTTTCTTGATCCAGGTTTTACCCTATCCTTTGTAACCCCTTATGTGGCTGTGCATTTTGGTTTTGGTCCTAAAAGTATTTTTGACCCCTTCTTTATTTCTACTTTAGTGGGTAATTCTATAGTTTCTAGAAAAATCTATAGGAGTTTGTGGTGTCCATCTTTCTTTGGGAGACATTAATGGATCTAATAGAGCTTGATATGGTAGATTTTGATGTAATCTTAGAGATAGGTTGGCTTTAATTGTGCTATACGTCTTTGGATTGTAGGACCCAAAAGGTCAACTTCCAATTTTCTAATGAATTGGTAATTGAATGGGAGGGAAGTTTCTTAGTACCCAAAGGGGGGATTTATTTCCTATCTTAGAGCTCGTAAGTTGATTTTCAAGGGGTGTCCATATCATTTGATTCAGGTTCAGGATTTTACTTCCAAGGGACCCTCTTTGGAAATTCTTCTCGTGGTTAATGAGTTTCCTTAAGTGTTTCCCAATGATCTTCCTAGATTTTCCAATAGGGAAATAGATTTTGGAATTGATCTTCTACCGGATACCTGCCTTATTTCTATTCCTCCTTATAAAATAGTTCTAGCTGAACTAAACGAGCAATTGGAAGATCTTTTTTATAAAGGGTTCATCCATCCTAGTGTCTCTCCATGAGGTGCCCCTCTATTTTTTGTGTAAAAGAAACGTGGGTCCCTTTAGATGTGATCATCTATCAGCAGTTGAATAAGGTGACCGTAAATAATAAGTATTCTCTTCCTAGGATTGATGATCTTTTCAACTAGCTGTAGGGAGCTAGGTGTTTCTCTAAGATTGATTTCCACTCGGGCTATCATCAGTTGAAAATTAGGGAGTTTGATATTCCAAGTCTGCTTTTTGAACCCAGTATGACCATTATGAGTTTTTGGTTATGTCATTTGGGTTGACTAATGCTCCGACTGCTTTTATGGATCTTATGAATCAGGTTTCCTGATAGTTCCTGGATGTATTTGGTATAGTCTTCATTGATGACATCTTGCTGTACTCTAAGAATGAGGAGGATCATGCCAATCACCTTCGAATTATGTTGCAGACGCTTAAGGACCATAGATTGTATGTAAAATTTTCTAAGTGTGAGTTTTGGCTAAATGCTTTGACTTTTCTGGGGCATGTTATTTCTAGTGAGGGGATCAAGATGGATCCACAGAAAGTTGAGGCTGTTAAGAAGTGGCCTATACCCGCGACTCCAATCGATATTAGGAGCTTTTTAGGCTGGTTGAGTATTGTAGGAGGTTTGTGGAGAGTTTCTCTTTTATTGCCACTCAGTTGACGAAGCTAACTCAGAAGAAGGTTAAGTTTTTATGGTCCAATTCTTGTGATGGAAGTTTTGAGAAGTTGAAGAATAAGTTGATTTCTACTCCTATTTAGATCATACCCAAGGGTACCGAAGGGTTTATGGTATATTATGTTGCGTCCTGCGTGTGATTAGGTTGAGTCTTGATGCAACATGGTCAGGTTATAACTTATGCTTTCAGGCAGTTTAAGGTTCACGAAAGGAATTATCCAACTCATGATTTAGAGTTTGCAATTGTGATTTTTTCTTTAAGATTTGGCATCACTATCTGTATGGGGTGCATGTAGACATACATTCAAATCATAAGAGCTAACAGTATGTTTACTCAGAAGAAATTGAATCTTAGGCAAAGAAGGTAGCTTGAATTATTTAATGATTACAACATGAATTTCCCTACCATCCAGGTAAAGCTAATATTGTTTCTGATGCTCTTATCAAGTTGTCTATGGGGATCTTATCTCATGTGGATGAGAAGAAGCTAGGATTGGTGAAGGACAATCACAAGTTAGCTAACTTGGGAGTTCATCTGTTGGACTCTGAGGATGGAAGAACTATTGTTCAAAAGGTGGTTAAATTATGTCTTGGTGCTGAAGTGAAGGAGAAGCATGCCTTAGATCACATACTTAATAGATTAAGGAAGATATGGGCTAACAAAAGGTTATGACATTCGATATTGGGGGAGATGGTATTTTAAGATATCAAGGTAGGTTATGTGTTCCTGATGTTGATGGGCTGTGAGAAAAGATTTTGACTGAGCCTTATAAGGAAATATATATATTTCATCCGTGTTCGACTAATATGTACCATGACTTAAAAAGAGATCTACCGGTGGAACAATATAAAGAGAGATTTAGCAAATTTTGTACTAAATGTATAGTCTGTCAGCAAGTTAAGGTAGAGCACTTGAGGCCTAGTGGTATGTCTTAAGAAATAGAGTTTCCTATGTGGAAGTGGTAGATCATCAATATGGATTTTATTATATGTATTCCATTGTCTCGGAACCAGTATGACTCAATTTGGGTTATTGTGTATAGGATGACTAAGTCTGCTCAATTCTTGCTTGTGAGGAATAACTACTCGTTCTCAATTCTTGCTTGTGAGGAATAACTACTCGGGTAAGGATTATGTTAAATTGTTTATTCAGGAGATTGTCAAGTTGAATAGAGCGTCTGTGTCCATTATTTCAGACCGAGGTACGAAATGATAGTTACTGTGGTTACTACTGTGAGGAGTAACTACTCTGGTAAGAATAAACTCTTGTGGTTACGGTCACATCAATTTCATCTCAATTGTGAACTAAAATTAGATAGTTGCTAAAATAAGTCCTTGTGGTATCGATACTTGGCTTCTAAAGAGCCACTTTACTACTTGGTTAGACCACGTACACTTGCTTGTGCGCAACACCTATCATCTGCATCATAACCAAGAACAATAAAGTTAATAGGAATTATGAACTTACCAACCTTAGTAAAAACATCCTCTATGATTCCTTCAGGCACCACTCTTTTTCTATCCTTCATTTGGAGCACCACTGAGCATGGCATTGGTTTTCCCAATCCAAGGATATTAGAAACTAAAAGGGGAATCAAATTTATGCTTTTTCCTAAGTCACTAAAAACATAGACCATATCACTTTCACTAATTTGTTTGGGAGGGTGAAAATCCTAGGATTCTTGGGCTTCTTCGGCTTCTTTCTCATCACCACTGAACTGCACTCCTCAGAAAGAACCACCATCTCAATGTCACCCAGCTTTGTTTTATTTGTCACTACATCCTTCAAGTACTTAGCGTGCTTAGTCATTCCCTGTAGAACATCTAACAAAAGAAGGTTAATGTGAAGTTCTCTAAATGTGTCAAAAGAACTTCTTTATAACACCCTAGGTTTTGAACCCTAAGAAAATTTCCTAAAATTTTGGTCCCTAGACCCAATACGATTTGAGGGTACGAGCTGTATGTTGGGGTATGGATTTGGTTACTGGAATGGATACGACTCAAGGGTATGAGTCATAGTGGTGATTACGGGTCGTTTGGTTCCTTAACATAATCTTATACATGGTTACTTAGGTTGGATTTGAGTACGAGTGGCTCACCATGAGCAGTAAGCGAGGGTATGAGTTGTCCCAAGACTCGTATGGTGGACAGTGTCTAAATCTTCCTTGGGTTTAAATTTGCTAGGGGTATGGATAAAAGGTACAGATCATATGCTGTCAATACGGTTGGATAAGTCGTAGGCTAGGCAATATTGGATTCGAAGGTTGAGGCTGGGGTACGAGTGAAGGGTACACTCATATTGGAAGGGTACGACTCCTGTGGGGGTAATCGTATCCTTGTGACGGGATTTTGGTACAACTTAAGTAGGGGTATTTTGGACATTTTCACTCTTATCCTAATAAGGAACCATGACTTCTAACCTACTTGGGAGGTTATTTACCCTCTTATTCCATTCATTAACACTTAGAAACTTCTCTAAAACACTCCATAATTCTTTCAAGAGCTTTTGGGCAAGGGAAAGTAGGGTTTCAACTAAAGGACAATTTAGGGCTTGTCTTGGTGATTTGTTTCCGTCATCAACTTGGTTTAAGGTATATTCTCTTCCCTCATTGTTAATTCTAACTAAAGGTATAGTTTTATGAAAGTTTTCATTATTTCATTGATTTTTTGATTTTGGCTTTCAAATATGATTTGGGATTATTGATATTAAATGGTTGTTTATGGTTTGTCATGGTTTTAATTGTGCTTTTATATGCATTAGTGGTGGTTTGGGATAATTGGATAGAGTGGGAATGGTTTAATAGTAATTAGAATTGGTTTTGGTCATATTATGCCCCTAATGTGTTTGACAAAATACTTATAAAGATATGTTCATTGCATTAGCTACTTTTAATGAAACTCTTGCATATTTTAAAAATTGGTAAAGGAATTATGCATGGTTTAAATGGCTTGGAATGGTAAATTGCTAAATAGTTATGATTGTGGGGGTACATAGACTCCCCCAAATGGTGTCATGTGGTAAATGGAAGGGCACTTGAAATTCCCCTAAAACCTCTATATGGTTGGCTACAGATAATACTTACAAGTAAGGGATTGGTATGATAATTCCAATATTAATGACCTTGGTTAATAAATGGATAATGGTTTCGTTATTTTGAAATTGGTTTTAATTGGGCAATAATGGCGGGAGTTGTAGCTAAGCTGTGGAAGGTGGAGGTCTCGGGGGGACCTACACTGGAAACTCGTATTTTCTAATATGAGGTTGGTATTTGTGACCGTGTTCATAATGTCACACTATATTTTGGGGGATGTACTAGTCATCCCAAGGTTTTCTTCTCTGGCCGTGCGGTTACACACACTAGGGCTCTTTCAGCAGGGGGATCTGAACCTATATAGCTCGTTGGTGGTTTAGGACGGCAAAGCTACATAGCCCAGGAAAACATTTTAAAGGCATGCTAAACCCGGTCCCTTTTCTCAGCACGGTTATATATATATGTATGGTTGTATGCATAAGGATGGTTTTACTTGGTTTTATAAATGGCATTATTTTATCCTTACCCTGAGATCACGCTAGCGGTCACTTGCTAACCCCGTCTACTGGCGTCTGTATATCTACGCTATATAGGAATCGGTTGTTCTACTCCTTCTATATAGTGATAACGCGGGGACAACATTTGAACTAAAGTGGTGAGCTTTTATCTTTTCGGAAGGCTCCAATTCATGTTATGGATATTTCTAGACACTTTGATTTTATTTTGGATATTGGTTTTGACTATTTTTGGGTGATACGCCTAAATTACAACTCTCGTTATAAAGCGTAAATGGTCATCGTCAAATATAGAATCCAACTAGGTTGGGGTTGAATCCCACAGGGAATACTGTGCTAATTAAGTCTTATAATTATTAATGGATGATTGATCGAAGGTTCCGGAGTAAAAGGGGGTTTTGATTTGTTAGCAAGTATTGTTCCAACTAATGAGTGTTATTGTAGGTTTTAATTCAATGAGATTTGAAAAACTAGGATTATGCTCACCAAGATGTTTAAGTAGTCAGGGTTGCGAGTTGACCTAAATTTCCAATTTTAATTGCAAGAATTATTGAATTCTAAAGTTCACCCATTCATTTCTCAACCTAAATGGATTATTACTCTTTAATTTTTTCGAACTCAAAGAATGCACTGACTTATTCAATTGGTTTCTCAAGTGGGTTGATCCTGTTAAGGCATCAACTCTTAACCCAAAGGTTAAAGCCTTTGAATTCCTTGTAGACCTCCTTTTTTCCCAATATACACTTTTCTACTCAAACAAATGTTGTTCTTGGGATCACCCTTCGAGTTTGCAACCAAGAAAGTTCATGATTGTGAAGAGGAATTTATGCAATCTCAATTAGTTAAGGAAATTAAGCATCCTCACAACCCCAATCAACAAATCACATCCAGGCTCCCATAACCCTAGTTATGGAGGCTTTAGCCACACATCTCAAAAGAAGAAGAAAAAGAAAACATTGTTTTGTTCACAAATTAATTCAAGGAATTACTTACAAAAGTTCCCACAATTGTTCTTGATCTTCAGTGAGAATAATGATTAAAATCCTCAGATCCATAATAGTATCTTGTAATCTCAGAGAGTAATACGTACATTGTGTTTCAAAAGATGGAAATAAGATAAAAGATACCTAATATAAACCTAGACTGAGTATTATATGTTCCCAGGTACTGTGGATTTGATATTTGAACTCAGTATTACCGCGTCACAGTGACGGCCAAGTTGACGGCCCGTCGCTTGGACCATCACTGAAGGTCCCAAGCTGCTTCAATCTATTTAAGGAGTGACGGCCAAGTTGATGAGCCGTCACTGGTATGCCAGTCCGTCAGTTAGACCATTGCTTGATCACTCGGGGGACCACTTTCTGTCTCAACCGACGGCCAGGTTGATGGCCTGTCAGAGGTCTGACGGTCAGTCACTTAGATCGTCACTTGGATTATCCATTCTTCCACTTCTATTTAGCTTTGACAGACACTCTGATGGTCTGTCACATGGTTGATGGCTCGTCAATTTGGTCATCATTCTCCTTTTTGTTCCTGTTTCTTCCATTTTTCCAAGTTTTCCCTTCAGCTAAGTTCTTGACCTGAAAATACTAAAATCTAGCATTAGATACAACAATAGTTGCTTGAAAATACGCAATTGTACCTTGTAATAGATGTAAAATGTTTCATCAAAAGACCGAATATCAACACCCTAAACTTAAGACAGTTGCTTGTTCTCAAGCAACTCAATACCAAATCGCATGCATGAAAAAACACAATGATGGGCATTCAACCGTTGAACTAGATTTCATACAACCATACAACCACTCAACTGTCATTTTACTAATGTGGTCTCAACACATCAGGATCTATAACTGACATTATTTACAATTCAGCACATACACAACCATAGATGTAATATCCCACAAAAATCATCAAAACTAAGTATAACTCAAATTGGCCCCACAGTCAAAGAAGTCCACTATACATTATTCATTTAGCCTGTGTACAAAAGCCAAGACTCTCACTCTCATAAAGGATGTTGCAAACATAGCATACACACCTATAATCTTGCCTTTATTATCTAATGTTCCCCTATGGTTGGTTTGCAAAGATCAAGTAGGTCTTTCTATGGCTTGTAATGAGGTTTTAGTGTTAGGTGAGGATTAATTTTAGGAAAAGTGACTTCAAGTTCGAACTTCACTCTCCTTGCCCTTGATTGCTACTCACCAAGACTGATGCTTTTCTAGTTTACTTACAATCCATACTATTTATCCATGATTTCACCATAAACCTAGTTTTTTTTAGAGTCTGCATCATCCACCCCCAACTTATGCTGATGCAGTCAGTTGAGGTGTACAATATCTAACTAGATCAGGGCCAGATGCGACATTTTATTTCAACTTTAACCCATCTACATCAAACTGTTGACTTCCTGATAGTAGACACCCTCAACTTAGGCTTTTTGCCTAAGTTAAGCTGCACGATATCCTAAATTGGACCAGGGCCAAAGTTAGGTGCTAACATCCAAAAGAGAGTGAATTGGAGTTATTGGGTATGAATAAACACTAACATAAGATCAAAAAGGGTTCAAAAGGGAAAAATCTTTTTGGTGGGTCATTTTTTTTACAGCTAAGTGGACTAATAATTCAAGCGGGCCTGCTATCCTATCTTGTTGAATCAATCACAAGGCAATATTAATCAATCGGACAAGTTCTAGTTATACATACTATGCAAGAACTATAACAAACACTTGCACACACAGGCAATGACTTAAAACTTATTCTACCAACTCTTAGGATTTACATCACATGATCATGCTCACTTTATTTTTGCATCCCAATTCCAATCACAAAATCACAAATAATTGTTCAACAAATACTAAGTGACCAGAAGGAATAGCCATACAAACATATTGAAAGTACTTCCCCACATTCATTTGTCATCCATACATACAAAAAGGATGCTAAACGAAAAGGCAATACATAAATAAAATTACTAAACAATATGTACATCACAATGATAAAGGAAAAATGAATATGCAACCTAAACATGCCGGTTCTACTAGATAACGCACGGGATGAAAAGAACACAGGTAACAAAACCCCCCGTGGTGACCAAAATATAACAAACACCCCACCCCCACTTAACAAAATGCTTTGTCCCTAAATGCATTAGCATAAAGTACAAAGGAGTGTAATACTTGTAAATCCTCCTAGGCTGATGAGTCAGTCAAATGTGGTGAGGCTTCTTTGGCCTTAGGTGCAGCAGCATTAATCCCTATAGTGGTAAGGGTGCTCAAATTATCTTTCTCCTGGCTCAGAGGTATCTCAATAGGAACTGGATCTGGAATTAGCCCCCTAGATGGGGAAGAACTAGTCGATACTCCTGCGACTTCATCCCCAGCTATCTCCTTCCTCAACTCTTCATCTTTCTTTGATATTTTTGTAGCTTTTCTTAAGTCTCTCTCATACATTTTCTCAGGTGTCATCTCTTTTATTCTTCTTCTTCTCCCAGCCTTCCTGTTAGCACTTTCGTCCACCTGCTAACCTTTGTCTTTGAGCGGTCTACCTATCAGATCAACCAGGCCATAATCCTTATCACTATGATTAAAGCAGGATCAAAAGTGGGCTGTAGTGGTTGTATCTTAAGCTCAACTATATCAACCTGTACCTTCTTGAACTCTGCCATAAACTTTGCAAAATCTGGCAATGACAGCTCATCAAACCACTTGTTTATACGCTCCTCCATGTCATCAATTCTAGCCTGAATATGCTGATACAACTTTAAGGCTTTATCAACGATGCAATAAACAAATGTCTTGAATTGTTTTGCCCAGGCGCTCAACTATTTTTCAAACTTTTTTTTGTGATCTGACAGACTTGGCAAAATTCTTTTGTGTAAGCCTGTACTTAAAATATTGAGGTGGGATAAGTAGAAGGCTTGTTGACTCACATATCATATTTTGAGTGATCCTTTATTTTTTTAATATCCTCCCTGTGAGTTACTTGAACCTCATTGTCAATACCTCAAATCAAAGGCACATTGTCTTGTCTACATAATTCTGTGATCAAATACGAAAATGGTAAATGACTTGTCTCTTTGTATGCCCGAACAAATATCTCATCAATAATAATTTGGCCAAAATTAATATTTAGCCCGACAATTAGACTAGCAAACCAACACTGCCCTGTTACTTTCTAAGTTAGCATCTTCCCCTGTCGGCATCAATCCCAGTCTAACAATGGCCCACCAAAACTTAGCCCATAAGCTGAGGGATGATTTAGCAATGAGCTCTTTGGGATTAAGTGCCCATGACGGGTTACCATTATCAGTGAGAAGCATAAATAACTAAGGCCTTTGGGTGGAGGCTGTTGTTAGATGATGCTTAAGTTTTGGTACCACAACCGGTGCTTCATAGTCAGTCCCAAATAGTATTTTGTTCAACGTGCAGGCAGATATATCAATGATGAATCCTCTTACCAAAACTAATTCCCTGTTGGGCAAGTCTGAAATTTTTTAGCCCTTGGGACAGTCTTTCTCTGCCTAAGCCAAATAATTGGTGAAAAAATCCCGCATAAGATTTTGTTGGTATGCCCCGAGAGGCTTACTTATCCAAGTTAACTCATATTCATTAAGTTACAGCTCTAACTCTGGGTACTCATGCAACTCGGTCGTCACAATTTGGTGATATTTGGAGATTGGACTCTTTATTGGATTGGTTGCTATTGGTTCAAGCCCATCAAGATATTTATCCCATGCTCCTTCAATCTTCCACCTAATTACTTTCTGTGTTTGAGGGTCTTTGCTTTTAATCACATTGGCATCCTCATCTTCTGATGTCTCTACTTGGTTGGGGTTTGATATGTTAACCCCTTCCTTATTGGGGCTCAAACAGAGTGCTTAATTCATCCTGTCCCTTTGCCGAGTGTTGAAAACCGAAGCCTCCTCACTTAATGTCGGATCATTTCTGCCCCTTCCATGTTGAGTCCTACCAGTCCTACCACCGCCTCTGCTTATGGTTAGTTTGTGTGCCATTTGCCTGAACAAGGAATCGAGAAATAGTTGGATCAAAATTAGAAAGAGTTTATGAAAAACTTGACTTGATAGGTTGGTAGACGATCCGTCGGGGCTATGACGATCCATCGCCCTGACCGTCAAGTCTTAACTAGTGAAGCATTTATCACATAAATTTACGACGATTACCGTGATGGTTCATCAGGGGTCTGATGGTCCATCAGGTTGTACGTCGCGGCTAAACCAGTAACCAACTTCTTTAGAAACTTTCTGACGGTCAAGGTGATGGTTTGTCAAGTTGTCCATCACTTTGACTTTTCAAAATCAGGTTTCACTTTGGCAATTTGTCGAACATCTGGAGAACTTTACTTAATTGTGCATACAACAATGAAATTAATTCAACATTAAAACACTATTTTTGCCATTTTTGGCACATAGATTACTCAGACTTCTCCCAGAGCAATATCTACCAGAGTTTGACTTAATTAACAACACAAAAATGCAAAAATAAGAAGTTCTTTTCAAACATTATCAAACATACACACATCATGTTCATCATTATGAAAAGAAGAGTAAAGTTGCGTCATACCTTGATTTCACAGTATTCTTCACCACTCTGAACTTGCAGATTCACAAATAACTGTGGCTATTAAATTGCTTTATCAGTGAAAGACTCAACTTACTTTGTGATGAGAATAAGGGAAGGAGAGAGTTGTTTAAATAAGAGAGAGTGGGGAAGAGGGAGAGTCCTAAGAGGAGATAAATGATCCTTAATACTTTGAATGCAGATAAAGTTAAATAATTTTAGGATTTAAAAAGGTGTCAATGTATGTTACCATTTTCTCTTATCAATGTAAAGATGTTTGGGTCAGATACTATATTAGCATGGTCGGCGGACACAATATTATTTTCTTTGATTAGATTCCAACTTCTTTGGGTTTCCTATTTCCTTTTAAAGGAAAAGTGAAAAGAATTCAAAATTTGGGAGGAAGAAAAACAAATAACTTTTTCAGTTTTAAATTGAACTGACCCGACCCGCTAAAAGTTAAGGTTAATTTGATGGACACACCGATGATCCATCAGGTTCACCGTCAAGACTTACCAAAACCTTGATCAATATGCCATGTTGTAACGGTAAAGGCTACGGACTGTCACAAAGGTGACGGTTCGTCACATTTCCTGTCAGACATATCCAGTAACCTGATTTTCCTTCTTCATGGTGACGGTTATGTTGATGGTCCATCAAGACTTAGATAGTCCATCAAGTTATCTGTTGAACTCATTCCAGTAGCTCAGGTTTCTGGATTTCTTTTGACGGCTCCAGTGATGGTCCATCAAACCTCTGATGGCCCATTAACATTCCCGTCAGCCCTCCTAAACTAATTTAGCTTCTGGTTTCCTGCATGCTTCTTCCTGCACACTTACACAAACACATCAAATTGCACAAAAAAACAAATATCTCTAACTATGCTTGCAACAATACATTGTGGGTTGCCTCCCACTAGAGCCTGATTTAATTTCGTGGCACGACTCAGTCATCTTGATTACTTAGACTTCATCGAGATAGATTGTACCCAAATACTTAATCGACTCCATTGGACCAATAAATAACTTGACTTGTTTCTCGTTGACCTTGAAGATGCTACCGTTTTCATTTTTGAGTTCGACTACTCCCGAAGGGTAGACTTGATTAACTCTAAATGGGCCAGACTACTTTGACTTAAGTTTACCTGGAAAGAGTTTCAGTTTGGAGTTAAAGAGGAGCATCCAATCACTTTTTTGAAGGTTTCTCTTTTCAATCCTTCGACCGTGGTATCTCTTCATCTTTTCTTTATACAAGTCTGCTCTTTCATAAGCCTTAAGACGGAATTCATCCATCATATTCAGCTGCCCAGTCTTAGCTCCACTGCCTCATTCTAATTCAGATTTAACCTTTTGAGTGGCCATAAAGCCTTGTGTTCCAAATCTATCAGCAAATGACATATTTATCCATAGACCAGCTGGTACCCTGATGTCCTAATGGTTGTCTTGAAAGCAGTCCGATGCTCCTACAAGGCGTCATCAAGATTTTAAGACCAATCTTACCTACTTGCGTTCACCATTTTGGCTAGGATGGCCTTTATCTCCATATTTGAAATCTCCACTTACCCATTGGTCTGTGGGTGGTATGGAGTTGCTACTTTATGCTGTTTCACCCCATATTTTACCGAGGCATCCCGAAATACTTTTGTTGCAAAAATGAGATCCTCCATCGCTTATAATAGTACGTGGTACTCCAAAGCGAGAGAAAATATTCTTTTTGAGAAAAGCAACCACTCTCTTTCCTTTATTGTCAGCTAGAGACACAACTTATACCTATTTGGATACATAATCTATAGAAACCAAGATATATTTCAACCCATAGGAACTGATGAAGGGTCCCATGAAGTCAATACGCCAGACGTCGAACAATTTAACCTCTAGCATTTTTGTCATGGGCATCTCATGGTGCTTCGAAATTGAGCCTTCCTCTGGCACTATTCAAATTTATTCACAAATTCATATGCATCCCTGAACAAGGTTGGCCAATAATAGCCGCTTTGTAGCACTTTCCTTGCGGTACAATCACCTTCATGGTGACCCCTGATTGGTGAAGCATGGAAAGCTTCCAAAATATTTGACATATCAACTTATGGGACACATCTTCTGATAATATTATTAGCACACTGCCTGAATAGATATGGCTCATCCCAAAAGTAACTTTTGGCATCATGGAGGAATTTTCTTTTTTGATAAAAGGGAAAATCTTTAGGAATAATATTACTTACCACATAGTTGGCAAAGTCTTCGTATGAAGGTACTCTGTCAAGCACAACAACAAGGATATGCTCATCAGGGAATGCATCATCAATTTTGTATTTATCAGTGATTTCCTGATCTCCCTCAAGTCTGGATAGATGGTCTGCAACCTGATTTTCACATCCTTTCCTGTCTTTGACCTCAAAGTCAAACTCTTATAGAAGCAGTACCCATCGGATTAACCTTGGTTTAGTATCTTTATTTGCCATCAAATATCTCAAGGCAGTGTGGTCTGTATGAACTACCACCTTGGTTCCCAACAAATAAGCACGCAACTTTTCGAAAGAATAGACAACCACGAGAAGTTCCTGCTCAGTAATAGTGTAATTCTTTTGTGCCCCATTCAATGACTTGCTCGCATAGTAAATGGGGTGGAACAATTTTTCTTTCTTCTGGCCAAGCACAACCCTAAGTGTTACTCCACTTGCATCACATATGATTTTGAAAAGCTTAAACCAGTTTGGAGAACCAATAACTGGGGCAACCACTAGTTTTTCTTTAAGACATTCAAATGCCTTCCTGCAATAATCATCAAATGCAAACTTAGCGTCCTTCTCCAATAAATTGCACAGTGCATTTGCAATTTTAGAGAATTGCTTAATAAATCGGTGGTAGAATCCAGCATGCCCCAAGAAACTACAAACTCCCTTCACTGATATAGGAGGGGTTAATTTCTCTATCACCTCTACTTTTACCCGGTCAACTTCAATCCCTTTGGCTAAAATTCAATGTACAAGCATAATACCTTCCTTCACCATGAAGTGGCATTTCTCCTAGTTTAGCATGAGATTGAATTCCTCGCATCTCTGCAGTGCTCTACTCAAATTTACCATATACAATGCAAACGAGTCACCCACTATAGAAAAGTCATCCACGAACATCTCCAAGGTGTCCTCCACCATGTCGAAGAAAATAGACATCATGCACCATTAGAATGTGGAAGATGCATTACATAAACCAAATGACATCCGCTTGAATGTAAAGGTGCCATATGGGTAGGTGAATATTGTCTCCTCCTAGTTTTTGAGAGTAATCAAAATCTGGTCGTATCTGGAATACCTATCTAGAAAGCAGTACCAACCCCTTTTGGACAGACGATCAAGCATTTGATCCGTGAAGGGCATTGAGAAATAATCATTCTGAGTCCACAAGCTTAACTTCCATTAATCCCTACAAAATCTCCACCCAGTGACTGACCTAAATGGAATTAACTTATTATTCTCGTTAGCAACCACAATCATGGCCCCTTTCTTGGGCACATATTGCTTAGGACTCACCCACTTGCTACCAGAGATAGGGTACACCACCCCTATATTAAGCCATTTAATGATCTCTTTTTTAATCACTTCTTACATCAGTGGGTTCGATCTGCGTTGATGCTCAATAGTCGGTGTGCAATCTTTCTCAAGATAAATTTTGTGAGCGCATATACCCAGATAAATACCAATAATATCGACAATAATCTATCATATGGCTAATTTGTATCTCCTAAGCACAGAGATAAGGGCATCAGCCTGCTTCTCATCTAAATCTGTTGCGATAATCATAGGTAAAGTGTTTCCACATCCTAGAAACATATATTACAGATGTCCCGACAACTCCAACACTAGTGGATCTTCAATAGATGGATTAATCAGTGGTGTTGCACAATTTTTGAGGTCTAAATCCAGCTTCTTGGGAGCATATGAATATGATCCCATTCCCGTCAGGGCACATACTATCTCCTTATATTTTTTTATACCTTCGCTATCAAAGTTAATCAAGACCGCAACCAAAGTTTCAACAACTAATTTCTCCTCGATTGGCGTCTTTGACTCATCTTCATAACAAACATCAACAATGAAGAATACACTCATCTCTTTATGTTGCTTCATTGACTGGAAAACGTCAAATTGGACTACCTTATAATTGAGCCTAAACTGTAGCTCATTTGCCCGCAAGTTAATCAATACACCCCTAGTTGCGAGGAAAGGTCCACCCAAGATTATAGGAACCTCGAAATCCATCTCACAATCCAGGATCATAAAGTGAACAGGGAAAATAAAATTGGCTACCTTCACAAGTACATCATATAACACACTAAATGGCTGCTTCCCTGATCTGTCTGCCATCACAAGTCTTATGTTAGTGGGTGTGGGATCTCCCAACCCCAACTTCTAATAAACTGCTAATGGCATCAGATTAATACTCACCCTAAGATCACACAGGGCCTTCACAAAATCCAGTGATCCAATAGTATACGAGATGTTGAATTGTCACGCCTCAAATCCTATTGGAGTGGACTGGCACATGTAACCGAGGAGGTCTGGGAGAACCAGCTCATAACCTTATACTTTCCATGCATACCTCTATGACAACGCGAAATTCAGAAAACATCATGTCGCATATAAAAGGAAATAATCACCTGTATAAGCTCGAGCACACATATATATGTATATACAATACTTGGCCGTTGGAGCCATCACATCTATTAACAAAACACCACCTTGACTGTACATTAGGTCTACAAAGCCTCTAGATAATTCACAGAGTTTAACTAAGGTCGGGACACACCCCGCCATATAACTAACTTCTATACAATACCAAAAGTCACTGGATATGACACGGAAAGCCCCGAAGCAAACTGGAGCTCACCAAAAGCAGCTGGATATCCTGGCTCCTACTTGTGCAGTGTATGAGCTAAGGTACCTGTGCCTGTAGCATAAAATGTAGGTCCCCCATGGGGGACGTCAGTATGAAAGATGTACTGAGTATGTAAAGCTGTAGATAATCACATATGATATAGGAGCTCAATAGAAATCAGAAACAAGTAAATAAATCGTAATAAAAGTGAACCACACTTACTAGAACTTGTGACAACCTGTACAATGTATTTATTCAATCACTTTAGCTTCATTTTTATTATCTTTGTAATCATTACTGTATTGTACTGTGACCATTAGGATGCCTCCAGAACATATCAACTGGGATCGACCCATGATAGGCTTATGCCCCTGGGATACCACCCATAAACACATAAATAGGGACCAACCCATGATAGGCTTATGCCCCTGGGATACCTCCCGATAAGAGAGAACTTCCATCACTTAGTTCAATTAATCTTTGAGATTGTTATTTCGGTCGCCACCACATTTTTGATACTTTGAAACAATGATACATCAATAAGAGACATATAAATAGACCATCAATGCAATAACGATGAAGTAAGAACTCATTGGCACATCAATGAAGTGTTTTGGAGTCATCAATTCCATAACAATGAAGTAGGAACTTATTGGTATATCAATGAAACATTTTGGAGTCATTAATAGCACATGGATCTTATTTGAGTAACCGGATACCTTATGACATTCATTAGTGCAATAAACATGTAAGATTTGGAAAACAAGTAAGTATTGGAATGTCTTGACATCTTGTAGGGTGGAAACAAGTTCAGTGGTAACGTAGGACATCATACAAAACCATTATGGATCACATGTTTTTGAATAACTTTGGAAACTTTCTTAATAGAACAATTGTTCACTTTCATGCCAAAGAGATGGTATAGAGTATGCTTTACATACCTGATTGTCAACCTTCAATACTAGCCCTAAATGGACTTCCCATCTTTTCGGATTACTTATCTACAATGAGCATATATAGCAATCTAGTATTAGCAACCAAACATCACAATTCAATTATTTGAATTCACCAAACTAGTGGTAAGTAGTAAGCCTTAATTACACCATAAAGGGTGTCACTTTAACCATCTTATACTCCAATTACATTCACATGCCATGCATATTCATACAACATCCTCCAATATCAAGTTTGGATTCATTTATCCTTCCAGCCAATCCATTAAACCAAATTGAGCCATAGACATAAATAATCATCAATTCAATAGTATATCACCATATATACCTTTCATAACTCAATTAACATATCCACCTTCCACAATTCAATACAACCAAACCATGCAAAATAGTCCATAACCCTATTTCCATCACCTTTTAATAACAACCAATACATATAATCCTCTATCACACATATACATATGGAAAAGAATAAAGGTAAACAATATTCATACCTTAGAATTCACCTCTTGATTATGCAATCTTGTTTGCACAAATAATAGGTGCCGTTTGAAGCTCTCGAGATAACAAGCGCAGTTATTAGATTACTTTGGAATTTCACCGGTTGAATCAAAAGTAATTTAAAGGTCAAATTTAGCTAGGGTTTATTCTTTCTTAATGATTGATGATGAAAATGAGTTTTTGAACTCATATACATATATATATACACATATTTCCATCCATAATATAATAGGAAATGACCAAAATGCCTTTAAAATTTAAATAATGTCAAATCTATCCTTTGGTGGACTATTTTGATAAGCTAAAGTAGATCTTTGCTCTGATATCGGATTTAGGTGAAATTTGTATCGTTAGAAGCATAATTTAAAGGGATTTCAATTCATATAAAGTAGGCCACCCAGTTCGTCCTGTGCAAAGAGTTATGGTCGTTTGAAGTTGACCCTAAAAATCTGTTTTGATAGGATGAAGTAAAATGAGTATAACTCCTTACTCAGACATTGGATTTGGATAAAATCAATTGCATTGGAAATAAAACTCAAAGATATTTCTTTTCATAGGTCGCAGCTCTCCTAGTTCATTATATTAAGGGAGTTATGATTGTTCAAATTTGACCCAAAAATTCGGCTGGCCTCAGTAGTTTGTGTGCAGGAAATTTTCCTGCACATTTACTATTCCCAAATATCCCAGCCATCGTTATATAGTTTCAAACGTGCTTGATTATATCTGAAACCTATCCGTTTTTGGAAATCTTAATATCGTTGGAAAACTTATTCAATAACCTTCGCATGGAACCATCGACGGGCAAATTTCGGTATAAATAAAATAAAAATTAATTCCATATAAATAAGACCAATACACGTACTTGAATAAGCCAATACACTTACTTGAATACGGGGTGTTACATGAATGCTCTAGGATCCACTTTCTTTTGCGCTAAGTATCTTATCGAAATGGCCCTACAATGGTGAAGATTGTCCACCGATTCATAACTTACCTTCCTCTTCTTTGTGACAAGATCCTTCATGAACTTAGGATAGCCAGACATTTGTTCCAGTGCCTCCACCAAGGGAACATTCATAGTCAACTATTTTAGCATTGCCATAAAATTGCTAAATTTCATGCCATCTATCTTTTTCTTTAATCGATGAGGAAATAGAAAAAGTGGTTTTGTCATTACTTTAACCACTACTTCTCCCTCCTTTCCTTTATCTTTTTTTAACTCATCAGTCTTTTGATGGTTAGATGAAGTTTCATCAATATCCAGCTTCTCAGACTCTACTGGATGGTCTTCTTATGCTTCCTCATTCAACTCTACTACATCATTAATCACAGGCTTGCCCACACAAGGGCCTGGTAATACTTTACCATTGCGGGTAATAATTTCCATACAAAACCCATTATTCCAAGGGTTTTGTGCAGTGTCACTCAGCAAAGTACCACTCTTTCTCTGATTAAGTGTCACTAAAAGTTGGTTCATCTACTGATCCAGCTGTTTTATTAAAGTTGAATATGAATCGACCAACTGACTTATAGAGGATAAGTCACCCTTTATTATTGTCACACTAGCAATAGTTGACTCCACCCCTTTCAATAATTTCTCTATCATATCCTCCATGGATATCTTACCTGAACTAGTAGCAACACTATCATAATTTCTAGGAGACACATACAATCCACTCCTGTCATTCTTATTTTTCTAGCTCTCTTGGTCACGATATCTATAACAAGATTTATCATAATAAGTCTGACCTTGATTCCCTTAGCTATTGCCTCGGAAACCCCTCTGGTTGTTTAGATAATTAGCTTTCTCCTCAGGATCAAAATCAGAATCAACTCTACCTTGTGACCCAATGGCTTTCACCTTTTTAGTTTTCCTAGATTATAAATTCTTTGTGAAAAGATCTATCTAGGTCTTCATGTGCGCCATATCTTAGTCGCGCTTTGCTGCTCCGCAGATATACCACTAGACGTAGTAAAGTTTGCTACTACAGAATCTTTGGTATGCCAAGATCTACTTGTCTTAGTCAATTTCTCCAACATATTTGCAGCCTCACTGAAAGTAAGCTCCATGAATGCTCCCTCCGCAACATTATCTATGGTTGGTTTAGTGATAGAGTTTAAAGCTCTGTAGAATATCTCTATTAAATGCTCATCGGTCATCTTGTGGTTGGGGTATTGTATCAACTTCTTCTTGAATCTCATCCAAGTCTCATGGAGTGCCTCATTTGGTAACAGCCTAAAGTTTCTAGTCTTGTCCCTCAACTATATCATCCTAGAAGGCGAAAATAACCTTTCTAGGAAAGCTTCTTTCAATTATCTCTAGTTTTTCTTAGAATCGAGAGCCAATTCATTCAACCATATTGTTTCCTCCCCATACAAAGATAATAAGTTAACCACAATTGAATTACATTCTGTCCAACTCCAAGGTTGTTAAAGATTTGCAGATGATGATGATGTTCACCAAATACATATTTGGATCGTCCCCTGAAAGTCCACCAAACAACTCTTTGAGGTTAAGCAACTGTATCATGGTGCTTGTGATGTTGAACTTCACTCCTGGTGCTAATAGTAGTGGAATAATTGCTCATATGGCACCCACCTTATCCAAATCTATGTCATCTTCCTCATCAACTACAAACTTTATAGTAGGTTGGTGGTTTACTCTTCCTCTAGATGCTCGATTCTTATTCACTGTCGCAATTATATTCTTAGCATACCTCCTATTTACAGGGTCAATCAGATCATCATCTCCTAAGTTAACCTCAAATAGGTTAGGAACACGAGCTGGCTGACTATTATTTTGTTGATTCAATTGATATCTAGCTAAGGCGGCTAGTCTATCTACTTCTTGATGATCTTCCATTTTTCTAATTAATTAAGGTTTTGGATGATATGGTAATAATGGTTCTCCTGACCTCCTCATACTTGGCATACAAAATAAAGATCCTGTAATGAACAAAAACAACAAATAAAAGTAAAATTAGGAACTTTACCAAATGTTAATTAATACTCATAAACTTAATCGATAATCGTATTTCTTGACAATGGCACTAAAATTTGATTTACTCAAATTACAACTCTCGTTAGAAAGTGTAAGAGGTCATCGTCAAATATAGAACTCAATGAGGTTAGGGTCAAATCCCGCAGGGAATACTAAGCTAATTAAGTCTTATGATTATTAATGGATGATTGATCGAAGGTTTCAGAGTAAATGGGGGTTTTGATTTGTTAACAAAATCTTCTTCATTCTATTAAGGGGTGGCAACCAAGTTGATGGGGCCATCACTGGTTTGATGGTCCATCATTTGGACCATCGCTTGATCACTCAGGGGACCAATTTCTATCTCAGGCTTACGGTCCATCAGAGGTCTGACGTTCCATCACTTGGACCATCACTTGGGTTATCCATTCTTCCCCTTCTCCCTTTTGTTCTCGTTTCTTCTATTTTCCAAGTTATCCCTTCAACTAAGTTCTTGACCTGAAAATACTAAAATCTAACATTAAATACAACAAACGTTGCTTAAAAACACATAATTATACCTTTTAAAAGAAGTAAAATATTTCGTCAAAAGTTGGAACATTATTTGGAGCATGTCCCAATCGAATTTCATTACTCTCTTAGTTAGAGGCTTTGTGGTATTTCTATGGTTGGAATGAGTGGGATCAATATAGGTGTCAGCCTTAGTATTGGTATTGTTATTGAGGCTGGCATCATTGAACATAATTTCTCATTATTCCATCATATTTTATTTTGGGATTAATTATATTATGTTTTGGAACATCCTTGGTTTTGGCCCTTGTTTTGGTTTGGTTGGGTATAAATGTATTATTAGTATAGAATGGTTAGACTAGGTTGGGTCGATCATGGTTTCCATCTATTCCCAAAGTCTTTATATGAGCTATTATACTATCTTGTCACATGCTTAAAATTCAGCCAACTTAGGGTAGGCGGCTGGAGGTTGGGTTAGGTAATGGGGGTGGGCTCCAATCCTGGTCAGTCTTGGGATGCCCATTACAATAAGGCCTAAGAAAGGTCGTGTCATATTGGTATTAGAGCCTAAGTTCATGGTCAATTGAGAGTCCACAAAGTCATGTGGAGTATATTCTCTTTTAGAGGTGTGTAGTGTGCCACACTCATAAAGGAGAGACTACAAGGCATTTAGGAATGTTTCAATTTCTTGGTATTTTATTTTCAAGCTTGGAGTCTCAGTCCTGGAATCTTCTCTAATCTTTATTTGTTCATCTTTCAGATCATGCCTCGTAGATCCAGAACACAAAAAAATTCTTCTATTCTATCTGGGGGTAATGTTGAAGGGGTGCATCCTACTTCTGGGGTTCATCTTCGATCTCATGATCTTATCACTAATAGATCTAGAGTTCCACTAGTTTCTGGTATTCATCCTCAAAAAGAGAAAACTAATGTGAAATTCTATCAGTCTGTTCATATTATTGCTTAAATAGTAGGTGCTCAGGATGAGCGGGGTATGAATAGTGCTTTTTCTGTTGAGGCCATAAGTGTTGGCTAATTTATGAAAATGAGTCCTCCTATTTTTTGGAATGAAGGTAGAGAAGGATACATATGGCTTCTTAGATGAAATGGAAAAGGTATTTTGGGTGATGTAGGCTACCAATGTGGAGGGGGTAAACTTTGTAGCTTATTAGCTCAAAGAGATTGCATATCAGTTGTACAAAGAGTGGGACAGGGATTAGGGTAATATGGAAGAATCAGTCTTATGGTAAACTTTTTCTAAGGCCTTTTTAGATTGTTTTTTTCTCCAAAAGTTGAGAAAAGCAAAGATGGAGGAGTTTGTGAACCTCAAGCAGGGGAGAATGTCTGTCAAGGAATATGCTCTGAAGTTTCAGCAATTGTAAAGGCATGCTCCTAATTTAGTGGTTGACATAGGGGAAAGGATGAGGAAGTTCTCTTTTGGGTTGAATCACTATTTGATTTTAGAGAGCAATACTACCTTGCTGATTAAAGATATATATATCTCTAAGTTGACTGTCATATGCAACAAGTAGAGGATAGAAAGAGGAAACATATAGAGTTTGGAGACAGGCAGGGTAAGAGGAACATGTTTTCTGACTAGGGAGGTACTCAGTCTTAGGGTGGCCGAGATGATGGCAAATGGTCAAAAAATAAGTGGAAGAGTTATGGTTTTTACTCTTCTGCTAGTACTCTTTACCATTTGGGCAACTGGTGTCATTATCGTGGTGATAATTTTTGGGTATAGGGTACCCAATCTCTGGCAAGCAGAGCTCAGTCAGTTTTTTCATGCCCTCTTTGTCTATTCTGTGGTCGTTCTCATCGGTGTTATTGCGATAAAAAAAGGACAAATCTTTCAAGTGGGGCCAAGCAGACCAAAGACCCAGGGATTATCTGGTTAATAAGGTTGCTACAGGGGCAAATAAGGTTCTTGTGGCTTTATTTTCTGCTCCTACTCATGGTGGTGTTGCATCTGCTTCTGTTACTGCTCCTATTTCTAGTGTTGGTAAGAACAGGTTGTATGCTTTAACGTCTCAATAAAAAATCTGAGGCATAAGTTGATGTTGTTACTGGTATGTTACAACTTTTCTCTCGTAACATATATTGTTTTCTTGATCCGGGGTCCACTCTCCCCTATGTGACTCCTTATATGGCTATACCTTTTGGTTTATATCTAAAAGTTATTTTGAATCCTTTTTCTATTTCTATCCTTGTAGGTGAATCGTTTATTGCTAAGAGAGTCTATAGGGGTGTGTGGTATCTATTGGTGGCAAGCAGATCTTGGTGGATCATTTTTGAGTTAGATATGGTGGATTTTGATATCATTTTGGGTATGGATTGGTTGCACACTTATTATGCGTCCTTTAATTGTCGGACCCATAAAGTTATCTTTTAGTTCCCTGGTGAACCGGTTATAGAGTGGAATGGTGTTTCTTTACCTCCTAGGGGAGGTTTATTTCTTATCTTAGAGTTTGGAGGTTAATCTCTATAAGGTGTCTTTATCACATGGTCCGGGTTAAGGATTGTAACTCGAAAGGTATTTCTTTCTAGTAAGCTTCAGTGGTTAATGAGTTTTTAAAGGTCTTTTTGGATGATCTTCTTGGTGTTCCTTCGAATAAGGAAATAGAGTTTGGTATTGATTTAATTTTGGACACTCGTCTAATTTATATTCCTCCATATAGAATGGCTTCAGCTATATTAAGGGAACTCAAGAAGCAACTAAGGATTTTCTGGATAAGGGGTTTATTTATCCTAGTGTATCTCGTTGGGGTGCACCGGTGTTGTATGTGTGCAAGAAGGATGGTTTCCTTTGGATGTGCATTGACTATAGGTAGTTGGACAAGGTGACAATCAAGAACATATATTCTCTTCCAAGGATAGATGATGTGTTTGACCAATTGCAAGG